>NC_026003.2:27617451-27878242 GCF_000442705.2 Elaeis guineensis | reverse complement strand
GATGGGACGCCTCATCCTCAAGCTTATGCTATGTTTCATGATGAAATAAATTTTTTGATACTTTTTAACTTTATTTTGAGCATGAATAATTTTTTTGAAGTTAAGATTCCTTCTGGTTTAATCGTAGAAATTCATTGAAGTTGGAAATCCTGTCAGCCTGATCCATGTGCCTGACCAAGAGTCCAACTTGTGAAAGACTCTAACCCATTTGTCACACCACTTCTTAATCTGAATATTTTTCTATGACATTCTCATATTAATGTCTTAATCTTTGATTATTGTATGGACAAAATTATATTGATGGGTGGTAGAAAAAAATTATGCCATGGGAAGCTACACGATGCATCGGAGAATCATCGAGAAAAATATTCTGAAGAGTCCTTCTGCATGAAGCATCTCTTGGATTTTTTCTCGATGATTTGCATGTGTCAAAAACTTTTAGATGGGCATGAGAATTCATCAGGAGGTATGAGATTTTCTGATGGATGCGAGATGGTGCATGGAAGGGGCGCGAAAAATTCCCAAAGGCAACCCATCGCTAAGTATTTAAAGGGGGGTGCGCCGGGGGATTGGATTCATTCAGATTTTCAATTCTTTCTTTCTTTCGAACATCCTCTCCCTATTGTCCAATTAGTTTTTTTCTTCTCTTATTAGGATAAGTCCAAAAATAAAAAGAACAAGTTCGATTTTAGGACAAGAGTCTAGGAAGAGAATTAAGGAAGACAAGGAAAGAAGAAAGGTAGGGATAGGAAGGCTAGGAGAAGAGGAAGAGGGTCTTGAGGTTCTGGTGTTTAAGAAAATTCTCAAAGTGAGAATTTTGGAGGAGAAATCATCTCAAAGAGTTGGTATCCTGATCATAGCCCTGTGTGGATCACCGTTGGAGGGCAAACACTTGGGCGCCTGGTGGAGGTTCTGCCGAAATTTAGATTAAGCGCTACAGGTATTTTTCTATAACTTAAATTTAATCTTGAATTTATGTTATATATGATTGTTAATCATCAAGGAGATGCTGGTTTAAGGATTTAATATTTATAATTTTTTTATTAAAATTTTGAAGTCCATTATATTTCCACTGTGCATGCCCACCCTGAAACCCTACACCCTAGAGTCCCAAATGAGTAGGACTCTATCCCTTGCGCCACCCAAATTATCTCATGCCTTTTCTCACCACACAAAATCAGTTTGTATGTGAGAAAATTAGAAACTAATATTTATTTTGTCACCTATTAAGGATAGGAATTGGTTTGTTTTGATTTGAATTCAAATTAGTTTGAATTTCAACTTAAAACCTTATTCATATCCTTCGACATGTTGGCTGCTTTTGAAGGGGTCTATTGTGTACGAGATAAGGAGGTCTTCCCAATTGATTTTCATACCCAATTTTTTTTGGTAGATCCTCTTTAAGTTTGATAAGGGTGAGAAAAAGTTGGAGTTGAATTAAAATTTAAAAGAGTTTGAATTATAACAAAATCCAGCCCTTATCTTGTTTTATCAGGTTTATGCGACAACCATAAAAAGGCCATAAATTTGTGGCCAAAAAGAAGAGAGATTTTTTCACAAGATAACAGAGAGAAAGAGGGTCAAAAATACTCCTTTGGGATATGAGGATTGGATGGGTTTCATTTCTCTTTGGCATGAACAAAAGAGGAGACCGTTCTCCTCTTGGGTGAGAGACCTAGAACTGTTCTAAGTTTTTGGATGAGGGAAAAACTAAAGAGAAGAGAGTCTTCATCTGATTTTCTCCACCATCCAGCATCCTTCTCTGATCCATCTTTGATGTCAGAAAGGTTCAAGGTGATCAAAGAAGGAGATCAAGTCAGATCTACCATCAGAAGCCGACTGCGCAAGCTAGCACTCTCACGAAGGGCTGATTGGTCCGAGGGGCTTCGTGTAGACTATCCGTAGAGGTCGGACACTTGTGTGGCTGCTTGGCATCAACGAGAGCTTCATACCATACTTACCAATAATAGAGATCATCAATCCATGAAAAGGTGATGAGTTCTGAACTCTACCGACATAATCTAAAGGTTAGATCAAATTTAGGGTATCGATGTAATCGATGTAGTTTTTGATTTTATTTCAGATTTTTTAAGTAAATTTTTCATATCATAGATCCTTAAAGGTAGTTTAGATCTGATCTAAGGTATATTTAGAAGATTAAAATATTTAATCTTTTATTATTCTACTGTAAAAATTTTAAAATACATGCTTTGAACTATCCATTTTTCCTTCAATTGGTATCAGAGTCAGTTTTCTTATGATATGAATTTTTGTATATAATTTAATTTTAATTATTTAGATTAGATATAAATAGTTAATTTTGAATCTGAGTAGTATAGTAATCTGACTGGATAGATCCTCATAGCCATCCGATCATACGAGAAATCAGGATTTTACTATCTTATTTATCCATTCGATGGGATCCCCTATAGTGTGTAGGGGTGCTGCACGATCTTTTCCATGATGATGAACAATGAAAAAAATTTTAAAATTTTATTTTAGATCTAAAATAATGTATATTAGATCTAAAATTAAAGTTTTGATCATTAAATGATTGATTGTAAAAATATTTTATAAAATTAAAAATTATTTTCAAATACCGAATCTGAACTCATATCAGTCCAAAACTTAATTGAGAATTAAGTGATCTAGATTTGAGAATCAAAGATCTAAGGCACTAATTTCATAACTCATGGGTTAATGGGTTAGCTTGAGTCAAGTCCATTTAACTGAGTTAGACCTAGGATTAGAAATCATTGATAATGGACTATGTTAGTAATTGATCAAATCTAATTAAAAGTTAATTTCGATTGGGTCAATTTCTTCTCTTGATCAATTTTAATAGTTATAGTTGGTCAAGTCCATATCTTTGATTAGATCAATATGGACTTTGATCATAGCTCCATGGTCGAATCCAAGTCTATAAGTTGATCAAATTGAAAATGACTAACCAATTGGTGTCTAAGATAAGTTTGGCAGCCTTGATCGATGGTCATTAATCGGAAGCTACTCGCATATATTAAGTCTATGTTAAGTTAATGGCATATCCCTCTCATCGATCTCACTTACCTGATCAATATGGTGAATCATGTTTTGATTAGATCACTTAATGATTAGAGTTAACCCATGCTAACTAAGAAATCATTATGATTGATTTAGGTGTCCCTAGTTCAACTTGTCTTGAGTCCTCTTTGTGACCTGGTGAAGCCAATAGGAGGATTCTTGACTGGTTAGCTGGACCAGCTTATGCCTAATCTTCTTAAATCTGATTTGATGAAGTTAGTGGGAGGATTAAGATTAATTGGTCAAGACTCATCTCATCTTTCAATTCAACTAATTAAATCTTCTAAAATTGTTAGGTCCCTAAAATGAAATAGTTATGGCAATAACTAGATCATAACCTCCCATTAAGTTGGGTGATAATGAGTCCAACGGTTTAGATGATCATTGGAGGTGCCACATGCCTGGTGCTCATCTGACTGTCAGAATAATCATTCATAATATTTTGTTTTAGTTATATTTTTTTGATGATGGTCAGGTTGGCCGAGCCATACTCGGGCCAGATCACTCATTTATTAGATACACTAAATTCTGGCATGTTAATGGTTGGACCTAACCAGAACCTTCAGTGGAGGCACCACATGCCTGCTAAAGAGGTATTTGGGACAAAATTGAATACTAGAAATTGTTTGGTGAAACAATTGATTAAGAACCTACTTGTGGTTACACAAGGGTTGGCCGAGCCATACTGTGAAGGAAAAATCGCCTTTTTCCTTTGTAGGATCTCCCAGATTTCATCAAATCTGGGGTGAAATAATTTAAAATTTTTATCCTATGCTATTTTAGATCTAATATCTATTAGATCTAATTTTATTATCTGATATTTAAAATTTAAAATTAAATCTAAAATTATGAGAAGTATAGACATACCTCAAGGGTAATCTGATTACCCTGTAGATGATCTCAGCACAGTCGAGGTTCTGATGTAGCCACGTAAGTGCCTGGCCTCTACTAGTATCTACTCAGGTAGGACCTAGAATGTCTTCTCCTCACAAATCTACACTCCAAAAATTAGATCTCTATCTGATTTGAAAGTGCTTCAGAACTCCTTCTGAAGTTGGAGCAGCAGCCTGTCGAAGATGTCCTGTAGCCTTCCTGTTCCAAGCGTCACCATGCCTTTTCCTTGCACCAGATGAATGTCCAACTCCTTGGATGTGAAGAGGAGAGATAGAAGAGCAAGGAGGACATGGAGAAGAAGGAGAGGGCAGCAGCTATTAGGTTTTGTACATAAGACAACTTCCTACTTAAATCCTAGGTGCAGAAGGGTTTATATAGACCCTGTATGCTGTGCAGTGCCACATCATTCAACTAATCAAAAAATTCCAATAAATTTTGAAAAAATTCTGATTGGTTGCTTGATGTCATCTAATCACATCAGATAAAAACTCAAGCCTCTATCTCAAAGTTGGCACCAACACTGGATAAGGACAAAGAGAGGTTGGCGCCAAAGAGTCCAATCTTATCAAGACTCTCCAACCTTATCCACTTGGGGCACCCATTTAATCCAATTGGGTTCATGCCATAATCTAATTATGGCACCCAATTTGATATGGTTTGGCTCCATAAAAATCTTTCAATAAGCACTTGCCAAGTGGCCTTGAATTTAAGACCCATATGTCAACTTTTGACAAATATCCTAAAATAAAATTGACAGGTGACAGGAATTAGCAGGTGCTTGTCTTAAATTCATCTCATAAATTAAGACAAGCCTTTTCTAAGCTGGACAAGCTTCATTTAGACTGAGAGAAACTTTTTCAAGGTTCTCTGATGAGTCAAATCATATTTGGCTCAGTCGAGATAGAAAAGATTACACGAGGAGAAAGTTAGGCTCAATCATGTGCTAGCATGATTTCCTTGAACCTAATTGGATCTTATCCAAATCAATTGGGTTAGCCCAATTGATGACATCTAGATCCTAACCCTTATTTGTGTGACCCAGTTAGGTTCAATTTCGTATGGTAATGAGATATGTCATGATCTCATCATCGACATCATCGAAACTCCTTTCGATGGACCAGAACTCTTCTGATTCAGACAATTAAAATGATTGATCATCAAGATCATTCTAATTGCTCCCAAAATCCACCAGTGACACCTAGCAGTATATGGTGGCAACCCATTAGAACTAAAGATGAACCTATCGGTGTAGCTACCTGTGTGATTAAGTTTCTCTATCATGAGTCCCGACTGAATTAGGGTTAAGGTGAACTCGTCAAACCCAACATCAGTCATACGAATCAATCGATCGATCCGAGTCCGATGTGAAACCCCAATGAAAAACTCTTTTTTGATTATTTCACTCTACCATGGCCATGGGCTTAAGGACTCGATCTTTCGATCATCATAGGACTACTCCTCTCATCTATCGAGGTTGATAGATCCCATCTTGGTGCGACCTAGTTCCTACAATGAATATGCCACAGCCAACATACACCTCAGGGTTCCGAATGGCTAGGAGATCGAGTTATGGTGTAGTCAAACTATAACACACTCAAGGTGAACTGTCGATGCACCTTAGGTCAAAGAACTAGACACACAACTGCAGCATCGAGCTAGTCATCGACGAGTAGGTAGACTTCTTTATGACTGCTCGAGGTGGTCACGCTCGGTACTCTCATTCTCAATGAATACTGTACTCTCATTTGGTGTCTCCACACTGTAGACTCAAGACACATCTACCCTAAGAAGCGATCGTACACCAACCTTCCAGATCGATCACCATCCTCGTGATGATCCTATGGTCAGGAGCTGTTTATGAGTTAGTTATGTAAATTCATGCCTTAAATTTTTAACTCTTGAAAATATGAATTGACATTTCTACTAACTCAAAGGATGAATCATAGACACAATGTACACAATGTGATAGAAGAATAACCCATTTATTGATTTATAATTAAAATTATAAATTTGCCCTTAGATTTGTACAAGAATGTGTCAGCCAATTTGGCATCTAGGGCATACATCTAACAAACTCCCACTTGACCTAATGCCAATTGACTACATATCTAAGTCCCATCTTCTCAAGGTGGGCTTCGATCTTTTGCTGGCCCAATGGCTTAGTCAGTGGGTCTACCATATTATCTATGGAGTCGAATCTCTAGACCTCGACATAATCCTTTTCAAGGTAATCATGGATCAAATGGAATTGCCGCTCGATGTGCTTGGACTTCTGGTGAGACCTTGGCTCCTTAGCTAGGGCTATGGGCCATTATTGTCGAGTAAAGAGGTATGGCATCTGATGACATCACTCCAAGCTCTGCGGCAAACTTTTTGTACCAGAATACCTCCTTCTAGCTTTCGATGCAGTAATGTACTCTGCCTCCATGGTAGAATCAACAATCACCATCTGCTTGGAACTCTTCCAGCTGACTGCACCACCATTCAAATGAACAAACTCCCAGATGTCGACTTTCGATCATCTATATCAGACATAAAGTCTGAGTCTGTAATTTCTGAACAGAGTTCTCCATTCCCAAAGACTAAAAACATATCCTTAGTCCTTCTCAAGTACTTAAGATACATTTCATAAAAGTCCAGTGCTCTTCGTTGGATTCGACTGATATCTGCTTGTGACACTCACAGCATGGGCTATATCAGGTCGTGTACATAGCATGGCAACATGAGGCTCCCTATTGCTGAAGCATAAGGGATCTTCTCATGCGTTCAATCTCCTCAAGTGTGCTAGGGCACATCTTCTTGGAGAAATGAATGCCATGTCTAAAAGGTACTAAACCTCTTTTGGAGTTTTCCATGCTAAACCTTTTTAGCACCTCCTCTATGTACATCTTCTGTGAAAGTTCCAGCATCCTATTTGGTCTATCTCTATAGACCTTAATACCCATTATAAAGGATGCCTCTCCTAGATCTTTCATAGAGAACTCCTTAGACAACCATTCTTTGACTGAGGTCAACATGGGAATGTCATTCCCAATTAGGAGGATGTCATCTACGTACAATACGAGGAAGACAACTGTGCTCCCACTGACCTTTTTGAACACACATGGTTCTTCCTCATTCTTGATGAAATCAAATATTTTGATCACATCATTGAAATGAGTATTCCAACTCCGAGATGCTTGCTTAAGTCCATAAATGGACCTTTGCAGCTTGCAGACCTTGTGATCATCATCACTGGATGTGAAACAAGTGCTGTTCCATATAGATATCTTCCTCAAGATGTCCATTTAAGAATGCCGTTTTCACGTCCATCTATCATATTTCATAATCGAAATAGGCTGCAACAGCAAGCAATGTAGGATGGATTTTAGCATGGCTACAGGCGAGAAGGTATCCTGATAGTCAATGCCTTCGCACTGACTATAATCTTTCGCTACGAGCCTAGCCTTGAATGTCTCCACATTTCCATCTGCACCTATCTTTCTCTTGAAGATCCATTTACACCCAATAGGTACAATACCTTCAGGTGGATCTACCAAGGTCCAGACTTGGTTTAAGTGATTGAGTCAATTTCTGATCTCATTGCCTCTAACCATTTCTCGAAGTCGATATCTGATATCGCTTGTCATAGGTCTTGGATCATCACCATGAACCCCATTTTTCGTGAGAAATTTCTCTACATCCTCTTGTATGGTACCTAAGTACCTTTCAGGAGGATGAAAACCCTAGTCGATCTACGAGGTGGAAGAGGTTGTGTTAGGACTGGTTCTGATTGATTTGGTTCCTCAGGTTCTTTAGCTCGTTGCTCTTGGGAGATATTCTCCTTGACTTAATTATTCTTCCGATGCCACCATCTTGAATAAACTATTTTTCAAGAAAAATAGTATTTCGACTCACAATCACATTGTGATCTTTCGAAATATAAAAATAGTATCCTAATGACTCTTTAGGATATCCTATGAACGAGCTCTAAAAGACCTGAACTCTAACTTGTCCGTCTGCTGTCTCTTGACATGAGCCGGACAACCCCAAATTCTGAGATGATTCAGACTTGGCTTTTACCATGCCATATCTCATATGGTGTGGTAGGAATGTTTTAGAGGGAACCCTATTCAATATATAAATTACTGTCATGAGACAATATCTCAAAAAATTCAGGGAGTCCGTGAAGCTCATCATGGAATGGACCATATCTAATAGGGTCCGATTTCTCCATTCTGAAACCCCGTTGAGTTGAGGCATTCCAGG
Organism: Elaeis guineensis; assembly: GCF_000442705.2. Taxonomy (NCBI): domain Eukaryota; kingdom Viridiplantae; phylum Streptophyta; class Magnoliopsida; order Arecales; family Arecaceae; genus Elaeis; species Elaeis guineensis. The sequence continues at coordinate 27,870,037 of NC_026003.2, read as the reverse complement.
TGGAGTCCATTGAGAGACTATACCATTATCCTTAAGATAGTCTAGGAACTCCGACTAAGGTATTCACCTCCTCGATCTGATCGAAGAACCTTAATGGGCTTTCCTGTTTGTTTTTCTACCTCATGTCTGAATTCTTTGAACCTTTCAAAAGCTTCAGACTTGTGTTTCATTAGAAACACATACCCATACCTAGACATATCATCGGTAAAGGTAATGAAGTAGACATAGTTGCCTCTAGCCGCACATCAAATGGGCCGCACACATCCGTATGTACTAGGGCAAGTAGGTCTGTGGCCTTTCCCATGTCCACAAAGGGAGCTTGGTTATTTTGCCTTGAAGGCATGATTCACAAACTGGATATGACTCGAAAGTCAACGGACTCAGTAGTCTGGATTTTTAATTTGTTAATCCTGTCTTCCGCTATATGACCTAGCCTTAGGTGCCATAGATACCTATTATTTAGACTATCTCTAGGCCTTTTAATTCCTATGGCATTCACATTTTGCTCATATTAAATACAGATACATCAACATGTAACTGATAGAGACGTTAATGACAAAACATTTGCAACTTTATTATTTTCATAAAAAATATTACAATGGTCCTTATGAAAGCTAATCACATAGCCTTCTTGTGCTAAATATGAAACAAAAATCAAATTCCTACTTGCTGCAGGCACATAATAATAGTCTCTTAAAACTAAATCTAATCCTAACGATAATCGCAGAGGGTAGGTTCCACGACCACAATAACTCTTACTCCGTTCTCGATGCGTAGGATCATCTCCCATCCCTCAGCCTCCTGCTCTCCTCAAGACTCTGCATAGAAGTGCACAAATGAGCACTAGAACCAGAGTCAAGCACCCAACTGGATGCAGAAGAAACGTAAGGTTAGATTCTAAAATGAGCATACCTCCAGAAGGACCATCCTTCTTGTTCTTTAGGTGGCCAGGTACTGAGGACAGTTCGCTTCCAATGACCGTCTGATTGCATAAAATATTTTTCTTATCAACAGCCTTCTTCTTCGATTCTGTCTTCTTCTTCTTGCCATCTACCTTCTGCTTCTTCGCAGACTTCTTTTTCTTTCCAAAAGACTTTTCTTGGAAGAAGTCTACTCCACAGTAAGAACTGAGCCTTTTGAACCCTTCATAGAAAGCTCAGTCCGTAACCAGCATGTTCATTAACTCGGCCAAGGTACACTGCATCTTATGCATATGAAAGTTCATGATGAACTGACCATATGCATCGTACAAGGACTGAAGGATCACATCAATCTAAAAATCTTGTCTAAGATGATATCGAGTTCTCAAGCTCCTCAAATCCTTGATCATTGTCAAACAATGATCTTGGACTGACTGCCCATCACGCATTTGGCCTTAAAAAGTCTTTGACAGACTTGATATTGGCTGCGTGACTTGTTCACCAAACAACTCTTGTAGGTGAGCCAACATTTGGCGGGTAGTCAAAATATTCTCATGTTGGCACTACAAGTCATCAGACATTGCACCCAACATATAGTACCTTACTTTGTTATCATCATCCATCCACTTTTTCAGAGACACTCTCTGTTCAGCAATCGACGTGCTGGCATGGCAGGTGGGTCCTGGTCCAAGACATGAGTCAATTTTTTGAAACTCAGAATAATTCTGTAGTTCCTCAACCAGTCTTTGAAATTGGATCAGTCAATCTGTGGGTGTCTAGTATTTTGGTCAGGGTGTTGAGGCAGACATATTTTTGTAGAGAGTTAAAGTTTCTAGTTAGATTTTGTAATCAGACTTACCAATTTGTTTAGGGGTTTCATTTTTAAATAAATTAGGCTCCCACTATTTTTCAGATCCCTACACTCCCTTGGTAGAGATGTGAAAATCTCCATGATCAGTGATTTCTAATGGGTGATGCGGTCTCACCAACTAGCTCATCACCTCACCTAACAGTTATTGGTGATGGGTCAACCGATGAGTGGACAACTCTTATCCAATGATTCTCTAATCATGGTGCACCCAAAACTTGGTTTCTAATTCATGAAGCTCACCGTGTCTGGAATATTGCTTCAATCTTTAGTTAAGTCAGACCCACCATTTGCACGAACTAGATTCCTGATTGGGTCCCTCACCATATCCAAATATTGAGCCCAACCTATCCTCTAATTTGTAGCATCCAATGCCTAATGGACATGGTTGCATCTTTCCGGTGCAACTGAGCCACTGTATCCAGTCGAGAATAATCAACCCCGGGAAGGATCCGCACATCCACAATGGTAGAAGATCTAGACTTAATATTTTCTTAGAAAGATTTGATTTAGGTCTCTTTAAACTTGACTTGACATAGTCATAACAATTATGACTAACCTAGTGGCATGGGTTAGCTCGAATTGTTAGCCACCTCTAATTAGAATTGGATCGACACATATGGTCAGGTAAGTGAGACCGATGGAAGGGATATGCCTTTAACTCGACAAGAACGTATTCAAGTCGAGTAGCTCCCAATTAAAAATCAATCGGTCGCATCTGCCCAACTTACCTTAGACACCAAATTGTTGAACCAGAACCAATTGGGTTAGCCTACAATCAAGACTCTAACCACTGAACCAAATTAGGTCTTAACTTGATCGAGTCACATCTAAATGTGATTCGATCTTGACCCAGACTTAATCTTATTAGGCTGGTCAATTATTAGCTTTCATGATCCCACCTAACCAACTCTTGATTCAGTTTGATCAACTGCTAGACCTAATTGAGCTACCCAAGTCCGAACCCAATTTTATAAAATATCTTAGATCTGAAATTCTCAATTTTAGACCAAATTGATTTCATAAACTTAATTTATTAATTAAGTTTGGGTTCATAAACAAAACATGTAAAATAAATCTTAAGATTTCAGGATCTAGGGTTTTGCAGAAAAGTAAGTTTTGATTTCTGATTAAGGATGAACGCGCGGCACCCCTACACGTCACAAGAACACCCTATTGAATGGGAAGAGAGGGTCTTAAAATCCTACTTCATTCTTATGACCGGACAACCATGAGGAAATCTTAATCAAAAATATAAATTTAACTACAAAACTAGTTAGATCTAAATTTACATATCTCATATATAATTTAAGATCTAACTAATACATATTTTACATACATCTCATGTATCAAAAATTGATCTAATTAACATGCTTTTAGATCTGATATATCACATATAATATCTAAAAAATAAGATTTAAATTGAACTATTCAAAATTAAATCTATTCTAGATAAGTTACTGAAATAATTCTACAACTAGTCTAGGCATGCAACAGATCAATTTTATAAAAAAATTAAAATTTTATTTTTTATTTTTTGATCTGATTATAATACTTAAATCATCAAAAAAATAAAAAATAAATTTAATTTAATTTATATTTTAATCTTATTAAAATATAAAACTTAAGACTATTCATGGATTTAACTAATCCTAGTCTAGTCATGCATCTCATGCATGTTAGATCTTATTAGATTTAATTTTAAATATTTTAATTTCAGATCCTATCACATCTGATGTGATATCTAAAATTTTTTAAATATTAAATAAATAAATATAAAAAATTAGATCTAAATTACATCTTAAATAGAGCCAAAAACCTGACTCTGATACCAGTTGAAGGAAAAACTATCTTTTTCCTTTGTAGGATCTTCCAGATTTCATCAAATCTGGAGCGAAATAATTTAAAATTTTTATCCTATACTATTTTAGATCTAATGTCTGTTAGATCTAATTTTATTATCTGATATTTAAAATCTAAAATTAAATCTAAAAGTATGAGAAGTATAGACATACTTTAAGAGTAATCTGATTACCCTGTAGATGATCTCAGCACAGCCTGAGGTTCTGATGTAGCCACGCAAGCACCTGGCCTCTACTAGTATCTACTTGGGTAGAACCTGGAACATCTTCTCCTCGAAAATCTATGCTCCAAAAATTAGATCTCTATTTGATTTGAAAGTGCTTCAAAACTCCTTCTGAAGTTGGAGCAGTAGTCTGTCGAAGATGTCCTGCAGCCTTCCTGTTCCAAGCATCACCTCACCTTTTCCTTGCACCAGATGAATGTCCAACTCCTTGGACATGAAGAGGGGAGATAGGAGAGCAAGGAGGATGTGGAGAAGAAGGGAGGGGGCGGCAGCTAATGGGTTTGGTGTATAAAACAACTTCAGCCTTTAAACCCTAGGCGCAGAAGGGTTTATATAGACCCGGTATGCTGCGCAGTGCCACATCATTCAACCAATCAAAAAATTTTAATAAATTCTGAAAAAATTTTGATTGGTTGCTTGATATCATCTAATCACATCAGATAAGAACCCAAGCCTCTATCTCAAAGTTGGCACCAATACTGGATAAGGACAAAGAGAGGTTGGCGCCAAAGAGTCCAATCTTATCAAGACTCTCCAACCTTATCCACTTGGGGCGCCCACTTAAACCAATTGGGCTCACGCCATAATCTGATTATGGCATCCAATTTGATGTGGTTTGGCTCCATAAAAATCTTCCAATAGGCTCTTGCCAAGTGGCCTTCAATTTAAGACCCATATGTCAACTTTTGACAAATATCCTAAAATAAAATTGGCAGGTGACAGGAATTAGCAGGTGCTTGTCTTAAATTTATCTCATGAATTAAGATAAGCCTTTTCTAGTTAGACAAACTTTATTTAGATTGAGAAAAACCTTTTCAAGGTTCTCTAGATGAGTCAAATTATATTTGGCTCAGTAGAGACAGAAAAGATTATACGAGGAGAAAGTTAGGCTCAATCGAGTGCTAGCATGATTTCCTTGAATCTAATTGGATCTAATCCAAATCAATTGAGCTAGCCTAATTGATGACATCCAGATCCTAATCCTTGTTAGTGTGACCCAGTTAGGTTCAATTCTGTATGGTAATGAGACATGTCGTGATCTTATCATCGACATCATCGAAACTCCTTTCGATGGATCAGAACTCTTCTGATTCAGATAATTAGAATGATCGATCATCAAGATCATTCTAATTGCTCTCAAAATCTATCAATGACACCTAGCAGTATATGGTGGCAACCCATCAGAACTGAAGATGAACCTCTCGGTGCAGCTACCTATGTGATTGAGTTTCTCTATCATGAGTCCTGACTGAATTAGGGTTAAGGTGAACTCGTCAAACCCAACATCAGTCATATGAATCAATCGATCGATCTGAGTCCGATGTGAAACCTCAATGGAAAACTTTTTTTCATTACTTTACTCTGCCATGGCCATGGGATTAAGGACTCGATCTTTCGATCATCATAGGACTACTCCTCTCATCTACCAAGGTTGATAGATCCCATCTTGGTGCGATCTAGTTCCTACAATGAATATGCTTCAGCCAACATACACCTCAGAATTTTGAATGGCTAGGAGACCGAGTTATGGTGTAGTCAAACTATAACACACTAAGGTGAACTGTCGATGCATCTCAGATCAAAGAACTAGACACACAACTACAGCATCGAGCTAGTCATCAACAAGAAGGTAGACTTCCTTATGACTGCTCGATATGATCACGCTCAGTACTCTCATTCTCAATGAATACCTGTACTCTTACTTTGGTATCTCCACACCGAAGACTCAAGACACATCTATCCTAAGGAAGCGATCGTACACCAACCTTTCGGATCGATCACCATCCTCGTGATGATCCTATGATCAGGAGCTGTTTATGAGGTAGTTATGTAAATTCATGCCTTAAATTTTCAACTCTTGAAAATATGAATTGACATTCCTACTAACTCAAAAGATGTATCACAGGCGTAATGTACACAATGTGATGGAAGAATAACCTATTTATTGATTTATAGTCAAAATTATAAATTTGCCCTTAGATTTGTACAGGAATGTGTCAGCCAATCTGGCATCTAGGGCACACATCTAACAACTTGATTCTCTGATCCTTATGTGGGGTGTTCTAGATATGGTGAAAAGTACATAGAGATTGTGAGTGATCAATAAGAGATCAGTTACTCTTAATAAGGAGAGCGAACATCCTATGTGATCTCATGGGTCAGTGATTCTAGAAGTCTTTGACCAAAGGAGGATGATAATTAGAAAAAGATTTCTAATATATCATCAACTAAATCATCATCTTCTAATCGAGATACATAATGATAAGTAATTAGGTTTAACATATTTTCATGCCCACAGCTCATCTGGGATGCTATTTGACTAAAGGATTGAATTACACAAGAACTTGCCATTGAAGGATATTTTGGTAATTTTTTATCAAAAATTTAAATCTTTCAGGTAGTCATGACATATTGCTAGACATCAATCTTAATTTGTGGATTCATCAGAATTAAAAGAGTTTAATTTTGGAGTCAATTTGAAAGAGTTCAAATTGATTGGGACTCTTCGGATGACCTAATCTTATCAGATTAGGATTACGTCGAAAGTCTTGATCCACTGCTGGCTAGATTTGAAATCCAATGGGTCACACACTCTGATATTTGGTCTTGATCTAGTCTAATTAGAGTTTAATATAAATTCTATGAGTTAATTTGATATGCTAACACATTGTATTAACCCAAGTTCTCAAATTGGTTTACATCAAATTGTTTGAGCTAACCTAATGGAATTGGATCAATTTGGATTGGATCCTTATCTAACTTGAAAGAGTTTTGAGTGAAGAAGGAGTCCTCCACATCCACTAGAAGTCATAGCAAAAAATAAATGCCGCCCCCCTTAAATTGGCATGAGAAGTGGAGAGTCCTTCTTAATGAAGGCTCTTAACTATTACGCATTACCTTAAATTCCTGATCAGTTCTCCTATGATTTGATGTCAAATTTAATTTAAATTTTTATGAAATATAGAAGACTAAGAGTCTTTCTAATCAAAGTGTCTAAATCACCAAAAATTTACTCGATGAATTTATTTGGCATGTGGAAAGTTGGAGCACCAAAGGTTGGTGCCCCATGGTCTCATGTGACATCCCTTGGTCTCCTATTTATAGGGGACACCCCAGATGGTTTTATGTGATAATTTTTGGCTAAAACTAAGAGGAGGAATATGTTAAATATAAAAAAAATATATAAAAAAAATTAAGAAAAAAAGAGAGAATTTTGAGTGGCAAAACATTGCTACTAAGGTGGTGAGATTTTCAGCAAGTATTGCTTGAGTGCCCTATGATTTGGTTTTTTCATATGTTGGAGCTAAAAATCAAATTTTAGATTGTATGATATTTGAAGAGTGTCTTCTTGGTATCATTTTGATGGTGAGATTAAAAGCAACTAGGCTTTGGTGCAATCATGATGCAAGTCCGAAGCCGGCAGTGTTCTTGAGAAGATAAGGCTGCGATAGCGCACCAGTTGGTAAGGACTTTGGTCAACTTTCGTGTGGATCACCATTGGAGGACTTCTACCTTGGGGTATTTTGGAGAACACCAACATGTCATTTTTTTATATTGGTTAAAGTATAATTTTCTATCTCCTTGCATGCTTAAATTTACTTTGATCGCGATCGACAAAGTGATTCTAGGGTTTTGGGTTCGTCTCGATAGTTTTATTTGATAAGGCTATTGATTTGCTTATTTTAAAATTTTAAAAATTACTTTCCACTATGTAGCTAGAATCCAACAGCGGTATCAAAGCCACCTTTGTCTGATTTGATTAAACAAGTGCAATAGTTGTGCATAGAATCATTTTTATGCATATCTTGCCAAAAATTTTTGCATTGATTTATAGAATCAATCCTTTAAACTCAAAAATTATTTTTGACTTTATATATGCCATGATACATAATTTTAGTTATTAAATTATTAATTTATGATAATTTAAAAATTTGTATTATCATGGTTGTAGCTCAAATTGATGCATTGTTAAGGGTGCAAAGCATGCCTAATGTGATTAGGGTTTGCTATTTTTCTTCGATATGCTTGATATATGTTTTGATTTCTATTGCACCCTTATATGATTTTAGTATGTCATATGATTGCTATTTAGAATAGTAGAAGCATATCAAATTGCATAATTTATAGTGTATATTTTATGTGGTTGTAGTTAGAATATGCTGAGACCAGTTAAAAATTTCTCATAAAAAATTATATTAAGTTGTAATGTCAGAATTCATTTTATTAATCAAAAATCAAATTCTTAAGATCAATTGATGTCAAAAAAAATATCAAAAGTAATTTTCTAATTAGGTCCGTATGCTAGCCTGATCAACTCTGTTGGTGTCTAGAAAAGCTACAGGGAGTAGGGATGGCAATGGGTAGGGTTTGGGTCGGGTAGTATACTACCCATCCCCAAATTCGAACTTAATACTCTATACCCAAACCCTACCCGATACCCAATCGGATAAGAAAAGAGATACCCATCCCCATACCCAACGGGTTCGGGGATACCCGTGGGTAACCCATTTCCCTATACCCAATCCATACCCGCCCCATACCCAACCCATACCCGTCCATTCTATACCCAAAAAAAAAGTAAAATAATTTTATACATATTATCAATCAAAAATAGAATTACCAATTATATATATATACATACATACATACGCACATACACACTTCTAACACACACACATATACATACATGCATACATATATGCATGCATACATATACATACATACATATATATAATTATATATATATATATAGAGAGAGAGAGAGAGAAAGAGAGAGAGATCATATATATGTGTGTGTGTATATGTGTGTGTGTGTGTATATGTATATGTATGTATATATATATATGTATATGTATATGTATATGTATATATATATATATATATATATATATATATATATATATATATGTATATATATATATATGTATATGTATATATATATTCGGATATGTATATATATATATGTATGTATGTATATATATATATATATATATATATATATATATATATATATATATATATATATATATATATATATATTCGGATATGGGTTCGGGTATTACCCATACCCTAGGTTCGGGTAGAAAATAGCACTACCCATACCCTACCCATACTCGTACTATAGTTTTCGGGTTTTACCCAAACCCGAATCCAAACCCAGTCAAACCCTATTTTTCAGGTTTGACCGGGTTCGGGTAGGGTGTATACCCATCGGGTCGGATTAATTTTGCCATCCCTAACAGGGAGCCTCCCACCTACTTACTTGGCCAATTTGATCTTGTTGATTTTTGGACTTAGATTGATTAGTGATGAAGATATTATAAGGGCCTTCCTCCAAACTTGATCGATAGAGTATGTCAAGATCTTAGTGAGCTTGTTGTACTATCCACAAGACTTACTATAGAAATTGACATGATGTTGATCAAGTGCATATTGATGCTTATGGCATATTTGAATAGTGTTGCTTTGTTGTGCTATCCATAAGGACAACATTGTTTAAGTATGACCATATAGGATTGAAGGGTCAACTTAACTAAAATACTATAGTTTGTTGTGTTATCCATAAGACTACATGTAATCTAAAGGCCAGAGAAAATGATGTTGAGAATTGTAAAGGTACAATTGGTAAAGAGTTACCTACTCTTGAATTCATGAATGCTTGTTGTACTATCCATAAAATATTTGTGAGGAATAAAGATCTCAATCCCACTAAGAAATATTAGAATGTTTCTCGATTTTCATACTTGAGGGCTATGAAGTTCGATAAAATAGTGGAAGATACAATTAGATAAAAGTTCTAGTCTAGTTGTGCATGTCATCATGAGTTATCCGCTTATATTATGTTCTTGTTGTTGTATATTAACTACCACATAACATCCTCACTTTCACTTAGAGATATCCTAGATGCAAATAAGTTGACTGGACCTAACTACGTCGATTGGTTAAGAAACTTGAGAATTATTCTCACTCAGGAGAAAGTCTCCTACATTCTAGATATACCTACTCTAGATTCTCTTAGGGAAGATGCTTTCGAGGAGGATAGGGCCGCATACAAGATGTGAAAAGATGACAGTGTGATTGTCAAATGTATCATACTTGCCTCAATGAGCAACGAGCTCCAGAGATAGCATGAGGACATGGACGTTCCCTCTATTCTCTTTAATCTTAAGAAGCTATATGAGGAATAAAGTCAGACTGCTCAATATGAGATATCGAAGCAATTATTTCATGCCTGTATGACTGAAGGTTCTTCCATGCAAATGCATGTCCTAAAGATGATTGATTTGATCACTCATCTGGGATAACTAGATTTTGCCATGGATGGTGAACTGATCCAGGATTTGATCCTGCAGTCTCTCCCTGACTCTTTTTCTCAGTTTGTCATTAATTATCACATAAACAAATTGAATATCAGCTTGTCAGAATTGTTGAACATGCTGAAAACAACAGAGAGTCATTTCAAGGGTGAAAAGGCTTAGGTTCTTCATGTTGATAAGATCAACAAGAAGAAGACAAAGAAGGGCTCTAAGAAAAAGATGAACCCTAAGGCTAGCATCTCCAAGAAGAAGGCGAAGAAGATCTCCACCAAAGCTACTTGTTAGCATTGTGGCAAGGAGGGCCACCGGAAGAGAAATTGCAAGGACTACCTTGCAACCGTAAAATCGGCAAGCATTGCTAAAGATTTGTATATGATACAAACTAATTTATCATTAAGTACTTCATTTTTAGATTTTTGGGTATTGGATACTGCCTGTGGTTCACACCTTTGCAAATCGTTGTAAGATCTACAGGAAATAAGAAATCTGAATAAAGGTGACTTCGAGCTGTTTGGCACTAGTGGAGAGTCTATTCAGGCTGAAGCCGTAGGAACAAAGATTTTAAAGTTGCCTTTGGACAAAGTTTGAAACTAAAGATCTGTTATTATATTTTTGATATTGTTAGAAATATTATTTTGTACCATTATTATTGGAACAAAGTTTTGAAATAATTGCAAAGAATAATAGTTGTTCTATTTATTTTTCTAATGAATATTGTGGAAGTGCTTTTATTAATAATGGTCTTATGTTTCTTTCACTTAATGATAATGTGCTTCATATTGATAATATAAAGAAAAGAAAGAGAGAAGATGTGAATGTCACATACCTCTGGCACTACCGACTTGACCATATAAATGAGTTAAGGATTAACAAGTTATATAAAGATAATTTTTTTGATTCTCATGATTATGAATCATATGAAAATTGTGAATCTTTTCTCATGAAAAAAATGACCAAGACTTTATTTACTAGACATGGAGAAAGGGTGAGTAACATTTTGGATCTTGTACATACTGATGTATATGGTCCAATGTTGACTCAAGCCAGAGGTGGATACTCTTACTTCATCACGTTTACTGATGATAGGTCAAGATTTGGATATGTATATTTGATGAAATATAAATTCAAAGTCTTTGACAAATTTAAAGAATATCAAAGAATGATCAAAAAATAAACTGATAAAAATATTAAAACTCTTCGATCGGATCGAGGAGAAGAATACTTATCCAGTGAGTTTTTCGATTATTTGAAATAAAATGGAATACTCTTTCAATGGATACCTCTTTATACTCCATAATTAAATGAAATTACAGAAAAGAAGAATCGCACCTTATTAGATATGGTGCGGTCCATGATATATTTTACAGATCTTTCATTATCCTTTTTAGGATACACCCTCAAGGTGGCAGCGTATATTTTAAATAAAGTACCTTCAAAATCTGTTTCTAGCACTCCATATGAAATATGAAAAGGTAAAAGATCCAATCTTAAGCATCTTAAGATTTGAGGTTGCCCGGCTTATGTGAAAAATATTGATGGACATAAGCTGGATGGTAGATCAAAAAAATATAGATTTGTAAGTTATCTCAAGGAGAGTATAGGATACTACTTCTATAATCCTACTCAACAAAAGGTGTTTGTTGGTAGGCATCTCATTTTTCTGGAGAAAGAGTTTATCCAAGGAGGCAGTGGGAGGTCTATTGAACTTGAGGAAGTTCAAAACCTACAACCCATCCAGAATTCATCAAATAGTTCTCAACCAGATGTGCCTATTGTTGAGACACAACCTGAAAGAATAGTACCCTACAAGCCAATCATATGGAGATACGATGGGATTTTTCTTTATTATCTTCTTACTCATTTAGATGACATGAGTTATTTTATTTATATGAGGTATTATGTTTTATTATTTACTATATTTTTATATGATTATGATAAACCACATAGATTAGGACAATAATTTTAGGGCTATTATGAGATTATGCTAGTGAGACCTAAAATTTTGATAGCCCCAATCTAAAATATTTACAGTCGTTGGATCATCGAGTCAGAGATCGATGACTCCTATAAGACTGGTACATCCTATGTATGCTCGATGAAGAGGATGGTTGATCTCACAACCACTTGTGTGGTGACACTAATACAAGGATATAGGTACTCATTAGAGAATGAGTTCACTGAACAGACCAGCAGAAAGAACATCTGATGAAGCCTTATAACTTATCAACAGATGGTTCTTTAGTGGGAGTGGTGCATGTAATTCTTTGATCTAAGATCACCATGGTACCTTGTGTGCATGGATCCTTTGGTTTATTCCCTAGCACACCACTTTGAGATGTATGTAGAATATTTTGGGTATAGCAAAGTGTGCATGAAGGTTGTCAGTGGGCAATAAAGAATCGATTACTTATTGTAAGAGAAGAGAATATTCTATGTGATCTCATGAGATGGTGACTCTAAAAGTCTCTGGCTAGAGCAGGGATGAACAATAGAAATGGCTTCTACTGGTTTCAATCGACTCATCATCATCTGATCGAGATAAATATTGTTAGATATTTAGATTTGACATATTTTCATACCCATAGCCTTTCCGAGATATTGTATGATCGAAGGATTAAATTGCATGGTAACTCACCACGGAAGGATAATTTTAATATTTTTATCAAATTTTAAATCTTTCGGATAGTCATGACATATTGTTAGATGTCAATTTTGACTTGTGGACTCAACAGAATTAAAAAATTTTAATTTTAGAATCAATTAGGAAGAGTCCTAGTTGATTGGGACTCTTGAGTTGACCTAATCCAATCAGATTAAAATTTTGTCGAGAGTTTGGATCCATTGCTGGTTAGATTTGAAACCCAATGGGTCACACACAATAGAAATTTAGTCTTGGTCTAATCAATTTAAATTTATTATAAATTCAATAGGTTAATTAAATTGCTAGCACAAGAATTAACCCAAGTTCTCAATTGGGTTTAGTGCAAAGGTGTTTGTGCTAACCTAGTCTTGTTACCTTGACCTAATGTGATTAGATTTGAACCAATTAATTTATTCATTGATTTTATCTGGTTTTGTGGAAGAGTTCACGTGGAACCAACCTCCTTCATGCCAAAAGCCATGCATAATTTAAGTGTCACGCCTAAAATAAATTGTGATGAGAAGGAAGAGTCCTTCTCACCTACTCCTCTTAATTTTATTACATGTTCCACTTGTCCCTTAATTTTGTGTGCCATGTGATGATGCCTTGGGATAATGTGGATGTGGGAGATGAGGTGGAGTCCTTCTCTTGGAAGGGACTCCACACCAAATAATTTTGGGATTCCTCCGTTATTATGGGCATTGAAGTGGAAGAGTCCACTTCACTTGGGACTCTTAATTCTCTTTTATTTCTATGCATTTGCTTTCCTCCACCGGCCATATGATGGCTTTTGGAAAATTGTAGGCACAGAAGTGGAGGAGTCCTTCTGCTTGAAGGCTCTTCCACACCCAAAACTTCTATATAAAGAATTTTATCTTTATGGGAAGTAATGGGACGTCGCTTGGGATATTGTTGCGCCAAATATTGTTTCCTCTCCCTAATTACCTCATAATATTTACATGCCAATTTTTATGAGACATCAGAAGGAAGAGTCCTTCTACTCCTTGACTTCTCCATGCCACTTATGATGGTGGTGATTTATTTCATCGTGTGGAGAAGTTGGGATGCCAAAAGTTGGCATCCCATGGAATTAGATGGCGCCCCTTTGTAACCTATAAAAAAGGGGGTGCTACACCTTGTTCCACATCCTATATTTTGGGTGTTTTGATATGAGAATGAGAGGGAAAAAGAGCAGAAAAAGTTTGAAAAAAAAATGTAAGAAAAGAGGGAGAGAAAATAGAAAGAAAGGGAGAAGGAAATTGGAAAGCATGTGATGCTTGTCCAAAAACTAGGTTATTCAAGTGTTGAACATCTGACTTATTTTTGTGTGGTATGAAACTTTGGAAAAGAGTTCCTAGAGTGGTTCTAGTGGAGATCATAAAGGCATACAAGCAATGGTGCAACCCGCTCTTGCAAAGAACAGTCAGCAGTGCACTTGTGAAGATGGTTGCAGCACCATGATGAGTTGGAAAGGGCCCTAATCAATCCTATGTGGATCACCATTAGAGGGCTTTTGCTTTGGAGTCTCATGGAGATCTAAAAATCACCAGTTCATGATCTTCATGGTGGTATATGACTTCTGGTCTTCTCCTCATATGCTTGATTTTGTGATTTGATTGTAATCATCAAGGGGTTCCTAGGGTTTTTGAGTTTCAGTGGTTGTGTTTTAAATGTTAAACTTTATTTTCATTATTGTATGCATGTTAAAAATTTTGAAATCTATATTCCACTGTGTCATCAGAACCCAACAGTGGTATCAGAGCCACCCTTGATAGATTCAGTCAAATAGCATGTTATTCTTGTGATATGGATTAGATCCAGTTCGAACTATGTCAAAATCGATTTTTCTGATTAATGTTTAGTTGATAATTTTGATGCATGTTTTATTAATGATAAAGTATTATCGATCCATGATCGAACCTTGGATATAAAATTTCATGGTTTATAGACTTGTGTGACAAGTTTAATTTAGATCCTATGATCTATGTTTGATGGAATTGAAATCCAGTGCATGTGATATGCAGGGATCTTGGAATGTTACATATGGATGTACATTGCCAAGACTTAAGATTTTTTTTACATTTGATGCATTTACATAAAATCTAAGGGCTGACCACCATGTTATGGAGCACTCACCATAGTAGATCGACCATCTTGGTTGTTGCTTGAGGTATGCGTGGGGCTGAAAAATTTTGATCATGAAAAAGATGCATCAGACATCGATTAGGATTTTTGCTGATGGATTGATTTTACTATAATTTTATTGTTCTAATGTGATTAGAGTTTAATGATTATAGATTAAATCAAAATCTTTGTTCTAATTTGATTAGAAGCTATGTTTAATTTTGGTTAATCAAATTTTATCATTTACATAATTAGATTAGAGTTTGAGTTATGGGTGACTGAATCTGAGTCAACCTAATTGAATTAGGTTTAACTAAGAATTTATCAACCTAACTCATATGGATGATAAATGATTGATCTAATATTGAACTTTGGGTCAAGTGTTGAACCCGAATCGAAAACCCTAGATGGGTCCAATATCCATATATTTAAACATCTTTATTGACACATGTTTGAATGATATCGTAATAAAATAATATGGGTCATTTGTTATAATGTTTTATAATTGTTATGAAATATTATGTTGATTTGTTATAGACTATGGAACATCTATGTGATGGATATATGAATAAATGTTTACTTGCTAGTTGATTATATAATGCATTTGCAAGAGTTGCAATAGAGATTGGGTGTCCCTGATGTATTATATTATCAGTTGTACCTCTCTTTTCTATATTTTTAATTATTGATTGAGATTTTTACATAATAATATAAAATTATAAAAAAAATATATTTGAGAATAGATTGAAATTATTTCATTCTATTTTTAAATAAAAGATCAAACATTCATGGTTGTCTTCATGGTGATAAAGACTGTACTATCATATTTTTGAAGAGCAAAGGCGCATTAAGATTGACCATGAGATGATTCAATCTATAATGCACCTAGGATTAGACCCTTAGATCATCCTGTGGCTCGAATGATTTTTATAGTCTATAACTATTTATATTCCTTGATATATGCTCTTATATGCTGGTAGTTAGTTTTTTAATTTTCAAAGCATATGATGCATGTTGTAAATGTTTAAGATGTGCATGAGACCTAAGTCCCTTAGTTAAATTATATTAAGTCTTAATGGTGAAGTGTTAAGAACACTACCCATGACTTCCTTCATGCTAAGTCACTATTATGTCAAGAACAATAGTAGGCTTGTTGTGCTATCTATAAGGCTTGCTATGTGGACTAGCTTAATGCTGTCTTGGTGTTGGGAATAGTATCCCAAAGTCAATCGTCAGCCTGTTGATGGTTGTGCTCTTTTTTGTATTAGTATATGAATTATAAATTAATAAAAATTATTTTAATATTTTTTATCACAAATTATTTTATCTTCTAATGAACTCCTATGTTGTGGTGAAGTTCTTAGGACTATTTAGACTCGACAAAGGAGGATTTATCGTTTAGTCCTTAAATCTGTTCGTGATCAAATGATACGTTGTTACCAAGGACAATAACGTTTATCAAGTATAGATCGTTGTGTGCCATATGGGTTGGTTGTCCTCTTAACCAAAGAGTGTGGAGATACTGATATGGCATACAGGTGAGATGTAAGGGTACATCTGCACTAAACGTGACCACTCCAGAGCCTTTTCTACTGTCAAGATTTGCTTCGATGGGATATGGGTATAACTGTCCCTCCAACCTGAGACCACCACTGTGACTTGCAAGCAACTCACTGTATTTAGGCACTGGACTACCTGAATTTCTAATTCAGTGACGGAAGGCTATTGAGTGTAGTCAAGTATTGACTTGTCGGTGCGTGTGTCAAGATGAGATTGACCACTCCAGTTCAGGAGCTGTGTACAATTGTATTTCAATTTAGCAAAACCTTGACTAGGGTAGTCCTAGTGAGGAGTCACAGGACTGTTTGAGTTGAGCATAATTCGGATGATCTAATCAGAGTTGACAGTTTAACCCTGAGTCGTCCTATACACAGGGGTCAAAAGGGATGAATTATACAGTAACCATATTTACGTAGGTTCTGAATGTTGCGATTGGACTATTCGACCTATCTGGATGTCGGGTACCATTACTAGATGGTCACTTCGATTAGTGCAGAAATTGGTTCCTATGCTACCGGCTTAGGTTCGAACCTGCGGGGTCACACACATTAGAGGTTTCTATCTGATCTGATAGCTGATGAAGAGTTCTAATGCTCGTGGACTATGAGTCCTACATGTCTGAGACTCTGTGATCAAGAATTAGGATTCTCTGACCATGAGTCCCACACATTTTGGGTACCGGGGTCAAGAGTTCCACTGGTTTGGGACTCTTCAATCAAGATTTCATATCGATGGACTTTGATACCTGATTGCCCATCGGATTTGGACACAGTATTTATGAGAGATTTAATTAGTGATTTGATCATTAATTAACTCAATTTGATTGAGTAATTATTTTTGGATCAAGTCTAATTGAATTGGACTCAGTTGGGTTTGACCCGATTAGGTTAAGTGTTGACCTAATCATCGAAGTGGTTTGGTCCCTGATTTGATCAGGGGTTGGGCTTAGTCAATTTTTGATTTGATTAGGATTTTATTGAGCCTATTTAAGCCTAATTATGTTGGGTTTAAATTAGTCTAATTGGACCTAACTTATTTTAATTAAGTTGGTTCAATTAGGTTGATTTAAAATTAGAAACCACCTTGACCTCAACTCCCTGCGCCACCACACTTCTTCTGCGCCCATTTGAATTCACAAGAAATAACTTCTTGTGAATTTTCTCCCACACAAAGGCCTTCCCACGCCCACACTTGTGCACCAATTATTTGGATAAACATGATTTGTTAGCCATTCAAATTCAAAGGATGTTTGAATTTAAATGGATAACTAATCCCATGCACCATGTCCTTATCCTTTTGTGCATCATTTTCTTTACATGAGAAAGAGTTTCTCATGTAAACTCTCCACGCACAAGAGAGCTCATGCCTCTCTCTTCTCACACGTAAAGTGGATAGGAATGAGTTGGTTGGCATTTGAATTCAAATTCAATTTGAATTCAAATGAGCAACCACTTATCTTTATCCTCTCACACAGTAAAAATGCTGCAAAGACACGATCTTGCGTCATTTTAAAAAGGAGATAAGAGAGGGCGTGCACACGGGATATCTAAGAAAAAAGGGTGGCATGAGAGAGATTTCTTGCATGAGAAAAGAAAAGAAAAGGAGTGAAAAGAAAGAAACAAGTGGGCGCTAGTTTCTTCGGAGTGTACCCTAGGGTTTTGACTTAGGGTTCGAGAAGTGAGAACATGAGCTACGAGTATCGTGAGCCCACCAAACTTCAAGGAGAGCATCATCAACCTCTCTATCATCTTTGTTGATGATCTGGAGTATACAAGGAGTCGACAGACATCGATTGAAGGAGTTCGATCAACATCAGCCATCAAAAAGGTGCAGTCATGAACTAGCATTCGTGAGGAGTCGATCAGACCGAAAGCTTCGTATGGATGATCCACAGAGACCAGACAAACTGTGTGACTACATTGTGATGATCAGATCCTTTCGACGTTGATCAGGTTGCGGTGATCAACTACCCGCACAAAGGTAATGTGTTCTGAACACATAGCAGTAAATTATTTACTGTAGAAGTTTGAATTTTAAATTTAAATACATGCATGCTATATATCATATTTAGATCCTAGTATAGGATAAATATATATTAATTAATTAGATTAATTAATAAGTTCTAATGTAAAATAGTGATTTTGAAAAAAGTTTTAAAATTACCATTTTACCCCTGCACTAGAAATTCACTTCAAATGGTATCAGAGCGAGTTCTAAAATATGATATATTGATTTGCATGCATAGATTAAGTTGTAATCTAAAAATTTAAATTTAAAATTTAAAATTTAAAATTTAAAATTTAAATTTTGAAATTTATTCGAAATTCAAAATTCAAAAATTTGAAATTTAAAATTTGAATTTTGAAATTTGAAATTCAAAATTCAAAATTCAAAATTTAAAATTTGAAATTTGGTTGAAATTTCAAATTTGAAATTCAAAATTTGAAATTCAAAAATTTAAAATTTGAAATTTGAAATTTATTTGAATTTTGAAATTTAAAATTTAAAATTTAAATTTGAAATTTAAAATTTAAATTTTGAAATTGGTATACAAAGATATACTTGATCCAAGTAGCAAGTAGTCTAATTGGGTTGGTTGCCATGGTCATCCAGTCATAGGAGAAAAGTAAGATTTAAAGGCCCTCTCCTCTCATTCGATGGGGTTCACCTATGGCGGTAGGGGTGCCGCTGCAATTATATCCCATACAGATGAAGCAGCGAAAGGACTTAATTGTAAAAGTTCAATTATAAAATTTATCATGAATGTGTTAGATTAGATCTAAAAGAATATTCATGATTTATTTTGATTGAGTTATTTTCTGTTATGTAATTAGCAATAGGATTGCTGTTTATGAAATATGCTGATTTATTTGTGAAATGAGTCAACATATTTGGTGAACAAAAAATAAAATCTTTCATATTTGAAAATTATTTTTGAAAAGCCAAATCCTGACCCATCAGTCCAAATACTTAATTAAAATAATTAAGTGTTGTCACGTTGGTCTAGAATTATGAATTAAGATCTAAGATAATTGCATAAACTTGTGAGTCAATGGGTTAGATGGATTAGGTCCATAATTGGGTTAGACCTAAGGTTAGCTTAAAGAAATGGACTAAATTAGAATAATTGGTCAAATCTAATCAAAAGTTGAATTAGATTAGGTCAAGGACACTCTAGACTCAACTCCAATAGTTGTAGTTGAATGAGTCCATATCTTTAACTAGACCAAGATGGACTTAATTCATGGCTATGCGGTGGAACCCTATTTACTAAGTTGATCAAATTAAAACTAATGAACCGATTGGTATCTAAAGTAAGTTCGGCAGTTTGACCAGTGGTTCTTAAGTGGGAGCTAATCGCATTGATTCGATCTCTGATGAGTTAATGGCATATCCCCACCACTGATCTCACTTACCTGGCCAACCTGGGGAGCTAGGTTTTGATTAGATCACATGGTGATTAGGGCTCACCCATGTCATTAGATAAATCAGTGTGACTGATTTAGGTGCTCCTAATGCCGACTTTAATTAAATCCTTTTTAATTTGACTTGGTGAAGTCAGTGGGAGGATTGAAATTAGCTGGTTAATTTCTTCTCTTCTATCCTTTCATAAAAATCCTCAAAAATTATTAGGTCGCTAAAATGATTAAGTTATATTGATAACTAAGTCATAGCCTCCCATTAAGTGAGTGATAATGAGTCCATTAGTTTAATAATCATTGGAAGCCCAAAGGCCTGGTGCTTATTGACTAATGGAATTATCATTCATAGTATGATAATTTGGTTGAGTCTTTCTAATGGTGGTCAGGTTGGCCGACCAAAGTCGGGCCTGATCATTTATTGGTCTGATTCACCAAATAAAATCATGTTAATGGTTGGACCTAACCAGATCTTTTCAGTGGAGGCCAAAGCCTACTGATTAGGTTCTGGGCAAAATTAATTACTAGAAGTTGTTTAGAGAAACAACTGGTTATGAACCAACCCATAGATGCACATGGGTTGACCAACCAAAGTTGGACTTGTGTGTAGTCTGTGTGGATTCTTGTACCCACTAAGGAATTAAAGTAATTTCTCGAATTAGAAGTTGAGGCTACCAGTTCATAAAAATACTGGGAGAAACTTTAGACTAAAGTTTAAGTCTTTAGTATTAATAATTTATATACTAATAGAGGTCTAATTTTTCTTTATGCAGCTTTGGCCACTACCCTGTCGCTCCAGTCATTATTAGATAATGACAAGCTCATGGGACCTAATTTCGATAGCTGGTATTGAAAATTGAAAATCATCCTTGAGCATGAGCGGATCCTTTATGTAGTAACGGATCCGGCACCTGAGGAGCCAGCCCCGAATGCTAGAGAGACGATCCGAGATACTTACCAGAAGTGGCTCAATGACCGCACCACCGTTCGGTGCATAATGCTGGCGGCAATGAATGATGAGTTCATCCGTAGGTTAGAGAATGCCCAGCCACAGGAGATGCTTCAAATGTTGAACGACTCCTTTGGCACGCCTGACGACGTTGAAAGGCACAAAACTAGTTATGCCATTTTCAATACTCAGATGAGAGATGGGGCCTCAGTCATCGATCATGTACTGTACATGATCGAAATGATTGAGCACCTAAGTAAACTGGGCTTTCCCTTGCACGAGCAGCTCGCTAAGGATGCGATCCTTAATTCTTTGCCCAGGTCCTTCTTCTCCTTCCTTACTTATTTTCGAATGACAAAGCCTGCAGTGAACTACCACGGCTTGTTGGGGTTGCTGCAGAACTTTGAGAAGGACCACCAACTCCATAAGGAGTCGGTGAATATTGTGGGAGGGTCTTCTTCTGATCGTCGACCCTTTAAGAAAGGGAAGAAGAACAAGAAGAAGAAGAATAAGAAGGTACAGTTGCATGCTAGGACGTCTGCACAGGGTCAGACCAAGAAGCGCAAGCCTGACCAGAGCCAGGTGGAGTGCTTCTTTTGCAAGAAGCAGGGGCACTGAAAGAGGAACTATCCTCTATACATTGCCTCCCTAGACCCGAACAGGCCAAAAAAGAAGCAAGATAATTATATGATAACACCTTGCAATTTTTTCATTTGTGATACTACTGCCTGAGTATTAGATACTGGAAGCCCTTATCATATTTGCAATTCGATGCAGTGTCTGCAGGTCAGTAGGAGATTTGATGAAGGCGAGAGGTTCCTGAACGTTAGAGATGGAAGCAAAGTTTCAGTTCTAGCTTTAGGAATCATGAACCTTGTAATCAATTCTCGTAATATAATTCTGAGTGAATGTCACTATTGTCCAATTTTTTATTAAATATTATTTCTGTAGGCTTTTTGACCATGTACGATTATGAATTTTTAATAAAAAAAAATATTTGCAATATCATTTTGAATGGTATTACAATATTTGTTGGATAACTAAATAATGGAATTTACTTACTATCACAGCCTGTTAATGTGGTTCAAACCTCCGGTAAACACCCTAGAATAGATAATGTATCAGAAGTCTATCTTTGGCACTGTAGGCTAGGTCATATCAATAAGAACAGGATAAACAGGTTGGCTCAAGAAGGAATTCTTGAAGTATGTGATTGTAAATCACTTCCAACCTGTGAGTTCTGTCTTCTTGGAAAGATGACCAAGTCACCTTTTACTGGAAAAGGTGAGCAAGCCAGTGAACTCTTGGGTCTGGTACATTCTGATGTATGTAGACCCATGAGTTCAAGTGCAAGAGGTGGATATTTCTACTTCATAACCTTCACAGACGACCTATCGAGATATGGGTATGTCTACTTAATGAAGCATAAGTTGGAGTCGTTTGAAATATTCAAACTATTCCGAAATGAGGTAGAAAAATAAACTGGGAAGTGTATTAAAACTCTTCGATCTGATCGAGGAGGTGAATACCTTTCCAATGAGTTTCTGACATATCTTGGGGAGAATGGGATTCTCTCTCAGTGGACTCCTCCTGGAACACCACAGCATAATGGTATATCTGAAGGGAGGAATCGGATCTTGTTGGACATGGTTCGATCCATGATGGGGTTTGCTGGTCTGCCGATCTCCCTCTGGGGATATGTGCTCGAATCGGCTTGTTACCTTCTAAATAGGGTTCCGAGTAAGTCTGTAACCAAAACGCCATATGAAATATGGATAGGACGTAAGCCAGTACTCTTGCACCTTAGGGTTTGAGGGTATCCGGCTTATGTTAAATGTTTAATTACGGATAAGCTTGGACCTAGGTCTGACAAGTGTTATTTCATAGGGTACCCAAAAGAGACCAAAGGATATTATTTCTACCTAGCTGATGAGCAAAAGGTGTTTGTCAGCCTTAAGGCAATCTTTTTGGAAAAGGAGTTCCTTGGTGAAGGGACTGTTGCCTCTAAGGTCGAACTTGAGGAAGTTTGGCAGGTGAAAAAACCGACACAAGTAGCTAAACCTGAACTGGATTTGGTTAGATCAGATTCAGAGCCCATTATTAATGCACCCTTAAGGCGGTCTGGTAGAGTACCATGTCAACCAGACAGATACTATGGTTTCTTGGTCCAAGACGGTGATCCTATCGAACTTGATGAAAATGATGAGGATCCAATCACCTACATTGATGCAATGCAAAGACCTAACTCTGAGAAATGGCTAGAGGCCATGAAACCTGAAATGGAGTCCATGAATGTCAACGATGTGTGGACATTAGTTGACCCACCCGAAGGAGTAAAACCCATAGGGTGTAAGTGGGTCTTCAAAAGGAAGAGAGGCACAGACGAAAAGGTGGAGACCTATAAAGTCCATCTTATTGCCAAGGGATATCGTCAATGTTATGGTATAGACTATGACGAGATATTTTCTCCTGTGGCAATGCTCAAATCCATTCAGATTATGCTTGCAATAGCTGCCCATCTGGACTATGAAATCTGACAGATGGATGTGAAGACAGCTTTCCTAAATAGAGAGCTAGATGAAGAGGTGTATATGATACAATCTGAAGGATTCACATCCACAGATGAGTCTAAAGTGTGCAGGCTACAGAGGTCCATTTATGAACTTAAGCAGGCATCCCGGAGTTGGAACATACATTTTGATAGGACGATCAAAACGTATGGCTTCGTTAAGAATGAAGAAGAGCCTTGCATTTATAAGTGGGCTAATGGTCCAGTAGTGGTATTTCTTGTATTGTATGTGGATGACATTCTCTTAATCAAAATTGATGTCCCTGCATTATAGGGAATAAAAATTATTTTGGCTGTCATCATAGTTCTCCATGAAGGATTTGGGAGAAGCTTCTTACATCCTAGGGATGAAGATTTATAGGGATACATCTAAAAGATTGCTTGGCTTATCCTAGTCCATGTACATTGATACTATGCTGAAGAGGTTCAACATGGAGAATTCCAAGAAAGGCTATCTACCGATAGGCCATGGAATTTTTCTCTCGAAGAGGGATTGTCCGACAACACCTCAAGAGAGAGAGCGTATGGGTAGAATTCCATATGCTTCGACAGTGGGATCTATCATGTACGCCATGAAATGTACACGACTAGATGTGGCATACTCACTAGGGGTAGTGAGTAGATACCAATCTGATCCATGGGAGAATCACTGGAAGGTTGTTAAAACCATCCTGAAGTATTTAAGAAATACTAAAGACCAGTGGCTTGTTTATAGTGAATCGGACTTGAGACTTATAGGATTTACAGACTCTAATTTTCAATCTGATCACGATGACAGCAAAAGTGTGTCAGGATTTATTTTTACCCTTAATGGTGGGGCTGTCTGCTGGAAGAGTTTCAAGCAGCATACTGTAACTGATTCAGTTTGCGAGGTAGAGTATGTCGCTGCATCAGATGCTGCCAAAGAAGCGGTGTGGCAGAGAAAATTCATCATCGAGCTCGGAGTAGCACCCTCCTTGTTGTTCCAGTCTGCTCTACTGTGACAGCTCTGGAGCCATTGCTCAGGCGAAGGAACCAAAGGCACACCAGCGGACGAAGCATATTCTGTGTTGCTACCATCTCATCTGAAAAATCGTAGATCGAGATGACGTCGACCTTCAGAAGATCGATGGGAAGGAGAACCTGACTGACCTATTCACTAAAGCCATTACGGTGAAGGAGTTCGACGACTTCAAGTCGAAGATGGGTATTAGATACTGCACCGATTGGCTTTAGGCCAAGTGGAGATTATTGGGAATAGTGTCCCAAAGCCAATCGTCAGCCTGTTGACGGTTGTGCTCCTTTTTATATTAGTATATAAATTATAAATTAATAAAAATTATTTTGATATTTTTCATCACAAATTTTTCATCTTCTAATGAACTCCTATGTTGTGGTGAAGTCCTTAGGACTATTTAGGCTCGACAAAGGAGATTTGTCGTTTAGTCCTTAAACCTGTTCGCGACCAAATAATACGTTGTTACCAAGGACAATAACGTTTATCAAGCGTAGGTCATTGTGTGCCATATGGGTTGGTTATCCTCTTAACCAAGGAGTGTGGAGACACTGGTATGGCATACAGGTGAGATGTAGGGTATATCTGCACTGAACGTGATCGACTCCGAAGCCTTTTCTACTGTCAAGATTTGCTCCGATGGGATATAAGTATAACTGTCCCTCCGACCTGAGACCACTACGGTGACTTGTAAGCAACTCACTGCACTTAGGCACTGGACTACCTGAATTTCTAATTCAATGACAGAAGGCTACTGGGTGTAGTCAAGTACTTGACTTGTCGGTGCGTGTGTCAAGATGGGATTGACCACTCCAGTTCAGGAGCTGTGTACAGTCATGTTTCAATTTAACAAAATCTTGACCAGGGTAGTCCTAGTGAGGAGTCACAGGACTGTTTGAGTTGAGCACAATTCGGATGATCTAATCAAGGTTAACAGTTTAACCCTGAGTCATCCTATACACAAGGGTCAAAAGGGATGAATTATACAGTAATCATATTCACGTAGATTTTGAATATTATGATTGCGACTATTCGACCTATCTGGACGTCGGGTACCATTGCTAGATGGTCACTTCGATTAGTATAGAAATTGATTTCTATACTACCGGCTTAGGTTCAAACTTGTAGGGTCACACACATTAGAGGTTCCTATCTGATTTTTTGGTTGATGAAGAGTCCTAATGCTCGTAGACTATGAGTCCTATGTGTCTAAAACTCTGTGATCGAGAATCAAGATTCTTTGATCATGAGTCCCACACATTTTGGGTATCGGGATCAAGAGTCCCACTGGTTTGGGACTCTTCGATCAAAGTTTCATATCGATGGACTTTGATACCCGATTGCCCATCAGATTTGGACTCAGTATTTATGAGAGGTTTAATTAGTGATTTGATCACTAATTAACTCAATTTTATTGAGTAATTATTTCTGGATCAAGTCCAATTGTATTGGATTCAGTTGGGTTTGACCCGATTAGGTTAAGTGTTGACCTAATCGTCGAAGTGGTTTGGTCCCTGATTTGATCAGGGGTTGGGCTTAGTCAATTTCTGATTTGATTAGAATTTTATTGAGCCTAATTAAGCCTAATTGTGTTAGATTTAAATTAGTCTAATTGGACCTAACTTATTTTAATTAAGTTGGTTCAATTAGGTTGATTTAAAATTAGAAACTACCTTGACCTCAACTCCCTGCTTCACCTCACTTCTTCTGCGCCCATTTGAATTCATGAGAAATAACTTCTCATGATTTTTTTCCCATGCAAAGGCCTTCCCACGCCCACACTTGTGCACCAATTATTTGGATAAACATGATTTGTTAGCCATTCAAATTCAAAGGGTGTTTGAATTTAAATGGATAACTAATCCCATGCGCCATGTCATTATCCTTTTGTGCGCCATTTTCTTTACACGAGAAAGAGTTTCTCGTGTAAACTCTCCACGCACAAGAGAGCTCACGTCCCTCTCTTCTCACATGTAAAGTGGATAGGAATGAGTTGGTTGGCATTTGAATTCAAATTCGATTTAAATTCAAATGAGCAACCACTTATCTTTATCCTCTCATGCGGTAAAAATGCTGCAAAGATGCGGTCTTGCATCATTTTAAAAAGGAGATAAGAGAGGGCGTGTGCATGGGATATCTAAGAAAAAAGGGTGGCGTGAGAGAGGTTTCTTGCATGAGAAAAGAAAAGAAAAGGAGAGAAAAGAAAGAAACAAGTGGGCGCTAGTTTCTTCGGAGTGTACCCTAGGATTTTGGCTTAGGGTTCGGGAAGTGAGAACATGAGCTACGAGTATCATGAGCCCACCAAACTTCAGGGAGAGCATCATCAATCTCTCTATCATCTTTGCTGACAATCCAGAGCATCCGAGGAGTCGACAGACATCGATCGAAGGAGTTCGATCAACATCGGCCATCAAAAAGGTGCAGTCACGAACTAGCATTCGTGAGGAGCCGATCAGACCGGAAGCTTCATGTGGATGATCCGTAGAGATCAGACATACTGTGTGACTGTATTACGATGATCAGACCTCCCGACGGTGATCAGATTACGGCGATCAACTACCCGCACAAAGGTAATGTGTTTTGAACGCATAGCAGTAAATTGTTTACTCTAGAAGTTTGAATTTCAAATTTAAATGCATGCATGCTATATATCATATTTAGATCCTAGTGTAGGATAAACACATATTAATTAATTAGATTAATTAATAATTTTTACTGTAAAATAATAATTTTAAAAAAATTTTAAAATTATCATTTTACCCCTGCACTAGAAATTCACTTCACTTGGTGCATTATGAAGCTAATTGCATTTAGCTCATACTAAGTCAATAGAATATATCAAGAACTGTAGTGAGTTTGTTGTGCTATCCACAAGGCTTGCTATAGTGATTGGTATGATGTTGACCTAGTGATGCTTATGGTATATTTGATAGTGCTGCCTTATTATGCTATCCACAAGGATAGTATTACTCAGGTATGACCATATAGGATTAAAGGATATGACTTAACTAAAATACTATAGTTTATTGTGCTATCCACAAGGCTATAAATATTTTAGAAATAAAAGTTTGTTGAGAGTTGCATGGGATATAATTAGTAAAGAGTTACTTATCTTTGAACTCATGGAGCTTGTTGTGCTATCCATAAGGCTTTTTATGAAAAATTAAGATCTCAACCCCACTAAAAAACTTCATGATAAGATTTTTGAATTTCATACTTGAGGGATATGAAATTTGTTAAAAATAGTGAAAGACATAATTAGATAAAAATTCTCGTCTAACTTGTGCATGTCATCATGAGTAGTCTTATTATGTTCTAATATACAAATTTGCATTTTTACTTTCATTGCTTAGGATATTTTTTAAATCGATCGAGTATCATAGAATAGTTGAGGAATAAAAGATGAAGAATATCTTCACTATAGGTATCTAATATCGATACAGGATTGATGAGCAATAAATTACAAGAATTATCTTGCACGTGTGAAGCAATAGCAGGATGCAAAAGTTGCATCTGCTAATAGATTATATGTAATGCAAATTAATAATTATCATTGAGTATTTTAACTTCAAAATTTTAGATATGTGATACCTTATATAGGTTCCTCTTATGCAAAATATTGCTGGACCTATAAAACTGAAGTGAGGTGACTACTTGCCCTTTAGCACTAATGGATAGTCCATTCATGTTGAGGCTGTAGGAACCTATATAACTTTCTAGCAAGGTTTAAAGACTAATAGACCATTGATAATGAGCCTAAATTTATCAAAATATTATTTCAAATCTTTTGCTACTGTAGCAAAGTTTTGAAATTAATGTTAAAAGTAAAAGTTACTCTACATCTGGTAAACATTATGGCTATGGTTATGGTCTTATATTTCTATCACTCAATAATGTTGTTCTTCTTGTTGATGAGAACAAAAAATAGATATGTGATGGTCATATATCTCAGAACAAGCAAGATATTAAGTCTTGAACATATGGATGTTCGAAGGCTAATAATATCTCAACCCAGAGATTTACACTTCATATGTGATATGATGTGTTTTCTAAAATACTTCACAAATATTATTGTCTCTTTCTGAAAAATATTCTAAAAATTACTGTATGAATTAGACACTATAAATCTGTTACAAGCACTCCATATCAGATATGCAAAAGGCAAAAAGCAGGTTGTCCAACTTATGTGAAAAGAGTTGATGTACATAAGTTTGTGCTAGAATAGATTTTTATTAGTTTATAGGTTATCCTAAAAGAATAGTATGTGATACTGTTTCTACCACCCTACTTGACAAAAAGTATTTTATCAATAGGTACGCCACCTTTTAGGGAAAGAAATTTTTCTAAAAGGAGAAAGTGGGAGGATAATTAAACTTGAGAAGTTCAAGACTTATAAACTATCCTATCTTAACCTGTAGAGTGTCCACAAGTTAATCCTCAACCAAATGTGCCCATTGATGAGGCACAACCATGATACACACCTCCTCACCGAAAGGTCATTTTGAGTGTGTAATGTACCACTTAAAATATGAGTTTGTCATTGTGAATGACAGTACACCATACATCATTGTGAATGATGTTTTACTTGACCCATTCAAAGATTGTTATGAGTAGAGACTCTAACAGTCGGTCTAAAACCTTGACATCCGAAATGGACTCCCTATACATCAACCAAGTGTGGACTATGGTTGAAGCACCTATGGGTATGATCCAATAGGTTGCTGTCAAAAATGTCTATTTGAATTCTTGCTATTGCTGCACACCATCTACAGAAGTTGTCTGTAGTGGGAGAGCAAATATTTTTATAAATTCAGACAGTTTATGAGTGGATACTTCTATTTTTTGATAGAATAGTCAAAATATTTGACTTTATCAAAAATAAATGAACCATGTATTTGTGCAAGAAGATAAGTGAAAGTTTTACTAACTTCTTGGTTATGTATGTGGGGACATACAGCATATTGGGAAGGTAGTTCCGATATTGCACTCGATCAATAATTTGCTTATCACAGGAATTTTCATGAAAATAGACTTGGGTTAAGCATCCAATATACTTGGCATCTATAAGTATAGGTGTAAGTGGATGCAGGGCTTGTCCCAGTCTAGATATATAGAATTTAATGTTGAAAGGGTTTAACATGAATGGGTGTAAAGGTATTTACTTATCCATACATTCAATGTACCAAGCCTGATGTGAATTATGCCTTGTGCATAATCATTGATTTCAGGTAGATACATGATAGAATCTTATGAAAATTGTGAAAAGCATACTCAAAGTACTTGAGAAGTACTAGAGGAGTAGTGAATTGAAAAAATTCCAAACAGCATACTGTATTTGTTTCAGTTAAATGTTGTTAGTAAAGATTGCTTAAGAAAAGTGCCTGATGAAGGGTTCATCATTAAGTTAGGTCTGGTCTCACCAAGTACCCACGCATATCCTAGGCACTTTCACCTCATTCATGATATGATCATAAAATGAGCTAATTTTAAAAAATAGTATAATAGGACCGGTTCACTAAGCCATATACAGCAGTAATATAAGCACCATCCTGATTGCATGGGCATCAAGTACGGAGGTGATTGGCTTTAGTGCAAATGAGAGATTGAAAGAATAGTGCCCTACAAGCCAATCGCATGGGGATGCGATGGGACTTTTCTTTATTATCTTCTTGCTCCTTTGCATAGTATGAGTTATTTTATTTATATGAGGTATTATATTTTATCATTTGCTGCATCATTTTTATATGATTATGATACATCTCATAGATTAGGATAATGATTTTAGGACCATGATGAGATCATGCTAGTGAGATCTAAAATTTTGACAGTCTCAATCTAAAATATTTTCAGTCGTTGGATCATCGAGTCGGAGATCGATGATTCTGATAAGACTGGTACATCCTATGTATGCTCGACGAAGAGGGTGGTTGATCTCATAAGCACTTGTGTGGTGATACTAATACAAGGATGTAGATGCTCATTAGAGAATGAGTTCACTGAACAGACCAATAGAAAAAATATCTGATGGAGCCTTACAGCTTGTCAACAGATAGTTTTTTAGTGGGAGTCGTGCATGTGATCTTTTGATCTAAGATCACCATAGTACCTTGTGTGCATGGACCCTTACTTTGGTTTATTTTCTAGCACACCATTTTGAAATGTGTGTGGGATATTCTGGGTATGACAAAGTAGCATAGAGATTATGAGTGGTCAACAAGGAATCGGTCACTCCTTGTAAGAGGAGAGAACATCCTATGTGATCTCATGGGATGGTGACTCTAGAAGTCTCTGACCAGAGCAGGGATGAATAGTAAAAATGATTTCTACTAGTTCATCAACTGAGTCATCATCATCTGATCGAGATACATATGGTTAGAAATTTGAGTTTGATATATTTTTATATCCATAGCCTTTTCGGGATGTTCTATGATCGAAAGATTGAATTGCACGGTAACTCACCATGGAAGGATAATTTTGATATTTTTATCAAATTTAAAATCTTTTGGATAATCATGATACATTGCTAGATATCAATCTTGACTTGTGGACTAGATAGAATTAAAAAAGTTTAATTCTAGAATCAATTAGGAAGAGTCTTAGTTGATTGAGACTCTTGAGTTGACCTAATCCAATTGGATTAGGGTTTTATCGAGAGTTTGAGTCCACTGCTAGTTAGATTTGGAACCCAATGGATCACACATAATAAAAATTTGATCTTGGTCTTATCAATTTAAATTTATTATAAATTTAATGGGTTAATTAAATTGCTAGTACATGAATTAATCCAAGTTCTCAATTGGATTCAGTGCAAAGGTATTTGTGCTAATCTAGTCTTGTTGCCTTGACCTAATGTGATTAAGTTTGAACCAATAGATTTATTAATTGATTTTATCTAATTTTGTAGAAGAGTTTCACATGGAACCAACCTCCTCCATGCCAAAAGCCACACATAATTTAAGTGTCACACCCAAAATAAATTATGATGAAAAGGAAGAGTCCTTCTCACCTACTCCTCTTAATTTTATTATATGTTCCACTTGTCCCTTAATTTTGTGTGCCATGTGATGATGCCTTGGGATAATGTGGACATGGGAGATGAGGTGGAGTCCTTCTCTTGGAAGGGACTCCATGCCAAATAATTTTGGGATGCCTCCTTTATTATGGTCGTTGAAGTTGAAGAGTCCACTTCACTTGGGACTCTTAATTCTCCTTTATTTCCATGCATTTTCTTCCCTCCATCGGCCATATGATGGCTTCTGAAAAATTATTAGTGTAGAAGTGGAGGAGTCCTTCTACTTGAAGGATCTTCCATACCCAAAACTTCTATATAAAAAATTTTATCTTTATGGGAAGTAATGGGACGTCGCTTGGGATATTGTTGCGCCAAATATTATTTTCTCTCCCTAATTACCTCATAATTCTTACATGCCAATTTTTATGGGACATCAGAAGGAAGAGTCCTTTTGCTTCTTGACTTCTCCATGCCACTTATGATGGTGGTAATTTATTTCACCATGTGGAGAAGTTGGGTTGCCAAAAGTTTGCGTCCCATGGAATTAGATGGTGCCCCTTTGTAACCTATAAAAAAGGGGCGCTACACCTTATTCCACATCTTATATTTTTGATGTTTTGGCATGAGAATGAGAGGGAAAAAGATCAGAAAAAGTCTAAAAAAAAATGTAAGAAAAGAGGGAGAGAAAATGGAAAGAAAGGGAGAAGAAAATTGAAAAGCATGTGATGCTTGTCCAAAAATCAGATTGTTCAAGTGTTGAATATCTGACTTATTTTTCTGTGGTGTGAAATTTTTAGAAAGAGTTTCTAGAGTGATTCTAGTAGATGTCAAGAAGGCATACAAGCAATGGTGCAACCCGCTCTTATGAAGGACGGTCGGCAGTGCACTTGTGAAGATGGACCATGATGAGTTGGGAAGGGCCCTGATCAATCCTGTGTGGATCACCGTTGGAGGGCTTTTACTTTAGAGTCTCATGGAGTTCTCAAAATTACTAGTTTATGGTCTTCATGGTGGTATATGACTTCTGATCTTCTCCTCGTATGCTTGATTTTGTGATTTGATTGTAATCATCAAAGGATTCTCAGGATTTTTGAGTTCCAATGGTTGTGTTTTAAATATTAAACTTTGTTTTCATTATTGTATGCATGTTAAAAATTTTAAAATCTATATTTCATTGCATCATCAGAATCCAACACAATCACTACACACACCTCCTCTTCGAAGGTCAAGTAAAGTGCGTAGTGTACCACTCAAGTATGAATTTATCATTGAGAATGACAATACAACCCACATCATTGAGAATGATGATCCTACGACCTATTCGAAAGCTGTCATGAGTAGTGACTCTGAAAAATAGCTAAATGCCAGGAAATCCAAAATGGACTCCATGTATGCCAACCAAGTATGGACTTTGGTTGATGCGCCTAAGGGTGTGACCCCAATAGGCTGCAAATGGGTTTTCAAAAAGAAGATTGGAGCAGCTGGCCAAGTAGAGACCTATAAGGCCAAGCTTGTGGCAAAAGGTTTCAGACAAAAATAAGGTATTGATTATGAAGAAATCTTTTCATCGATAGCCATGCTCAAGTCTATTCGGATAATGCTTGCTATTGCAGCATACCATGACTATTAGATCTGGTAAATGGATGTCAAGTCTGTCTTCCGCAATAAAAATCTTGAGAAAGAAGTCTATATGACTCAGCCAGAGGGATTTGTCTCTAGTGGGAGAGCAAAATAAGTATACAAGCTGAATAGATTCATTTATAGATTGAAGCAAGCATCGAGGAGTTGGACATCCATTTTGATGAGACAGTCAAATCGTTTGGTTTCATCAAAAATGTGGATGAATCTTATGTGTATAAGAAGACTAGTGGGAGTGCTATTATCTTCATAATTTTGTATGTGGATGACATATTGCTCATTAGGAATGATATTCCGATGTTGCAATCGATCAAAACTTGGCTATCATAAAAGTTTTTCATGAATGACTCTGATGAGGCATCCTATATACTTGGTATTAAGATCTATAGGGATAGATCGAATAGGATGCTAGGTTTGTCCCAGTCTAGGTACATTGACCTTGTATTGAAGGGGTTCAACATGGAGAAAAGTAAAAGAGGTTACTTGCCCATACGTCATGGCATACAACTCTCTAAAAAGATGTCTCCTAAGATACCTAAAGAAAAAAATAGAATGAGTTCTATTTCTTATTTTTCAACTGTAGGATCAATAATGTATGCTATGTTATGTACTAGACCTGATGTTGCTTATGCCTTGGGCATTGTAAGCAGATTTCAGGCTGATCCCGAGAAGAATCATTGGAAAGCTGTGAAAAATATACTCAAATACTTGAGAAGGACTAGAGATGTTTTTCTTATATATGATGGATCTGATTTAAAATTGAAAGGTTATACCGATTTTAGTTTTCAATCTGATCTTGATGATAGCAAATCGATATCTGGATATGTGTTCACCTTGTATAATGATGTAGTAAGTTAAAAAAATTTCAAACAGTAAACTGTTGTTGACTCGATCACTGAGGCTGAGTATATTGCTACAAGTGAGGCTGCTAAGGAGGTCGCCTGGATGAAAAAATTTATCATAGAATTGGATGTGGTTCTAAGGATTGAACAACCAGTGTCACTTTATTGTAATAATACTGGGACAGTTGCTCAAGCCAAAGAACCAAGATCTCACCATAAATTTAAGCACATCCTAAGATGGTTCTACCTCGTTCGAAAGATTATCGAAAGACGTGATGTGATTGTGGAGCGAATTGACACCAAGAACAATTAGTGGACCCGTTCACTAAGACCTTATCAATGCAGCAGTTTGACCACTATCTTGATAGCATGGGCATCAAGTATAGGGGCGATTGGCTTTAAGTGCAAGTGGGAGATTGAAAGAATAATGCCCTACAAGTCAATCGTAAATGAGATGCGATAGGATATTTTTATAATTTATCTTTCAAACTCATATAAATTAATATTTATATTATTAATAAAATAGATATTTTTGATTCATTATATGCTGCATCTTATTAATTTTAAGATTATAATGAACCCAGGTCTGGGCAATGATTTTAGGACCATAATGAGATCATGCCAATGAGATCTAATTTTTCGATAGCCCTGATCTAAAATATTTCTAGTCATTGGTATATTGAGTCAGGGATCAATGATACCAGTAAGACTGGCATGTCCTATGTATGCTCAGAAATGAGGGTGGTTGATCTCACAACCACTTGTGTGGTGATACTAATACAAAGATATGGGTGCTCATTAGAGAATGAGTTCACTGAATTGACCTACGAGAGAATATCAAATGGAGTCTTATTTACATGTAAACTGATGATTCTCTAGTGGAAGTTGTGTAAGTGATCCTTAGACTTGAGGTCACCATGGTACCTTGTGTACTTGGATCCATATTTTGGTTCACTACCTAACTTAATTCTTTGATCTTTGTGTGGGGTATTTTAGATATGGTGAAAAGTGCATGGAGGTTGTGAGTGATCAATAAGGGATCAATCACTCCTAATATGGGGAGCGAACATCCTATGTGATCTCATAGGTCAGTGATTCTGAAAGTCTTTGATCAAAGTAGGATGATAATTAGAAAAAAATTTTTAATATATCATCAACTGAATCATCATCTTCTGATCAAGATACATAATGATAAATGATTGAGTTTGATATATTTTCATATCCACAGCTCATCTGGGATGTTGTTTGACTGAATGATTGAATTACACAAGAACTTATCACTGAAGGATATTTTGATAATTTTTTATCAAAATTTTAAATCTTTCAGATAGTCATGACATATTGCTAGACATCAATCTTAATTTATAGATTCATCAAAATTAAAAGAGTTTAATTCTGGAGTCAATTTGGAAGAGTCCAAATTGATTGGGACTCTTCAGGTGACCTAATCTTATCGGATTAGGGTGACATCGAAAGTCTTGGTCCACTGCTGTCTAGATTTGAAACCCAATGGATCACACACTTTGGAATTTGTTCTTGCTCTAATCTAATTAGAGTTTAATATAAATTTTATGGGTTAATTTGATATGCTAGCATATTGTATTAACCCAAGTTTCCAAATTGGTTTAGATCAAATTATTTGAGCTAATCTAGACCAATTGGCTTTGACCTAATGGGATTGGGTCAATTTGGGTTGGATCCTTATCCAACTTGAAAGAGTTTCAAGTGGAGAAGGAGCCCTCCACGTCCACCAGAAGTCACAATAAAAAATAAATGCCACCCATCATAAATTGGCATGAGAAGTGGAGAGTCCTTCTTAATGAAGGCTCTTAACTATTACATGTTACTTTAAATTTCTAATCAGTTCTCCTATGATTTCATACCAAATTTAATTTAGATTTTTATGACACATAGAAGACTGAGAGTTCTTCTACTCCAAGTATCTAATTATCAAAAATTTACTCAGTAAATTTATTTGGCATGTGAGAAGTTGGAGTGCCAAAGGTTGGCACCCCATGGTCTCATGGATGTCCCTTGGTCCACTATTTATACGGGATGCCCCAGATGGTTTCTTATGGTGATTTTTGGTTGAGACTAAGAGGAGGGATGTGGTAAATATAAAAAAATTTTAAAAAAAATTGAGACAAAAAAGAGAGAATTTTGAGTGGCAAAAGTTGCTACTAGGGTGGTGAGATTTTCAGCAAATGTTGCTTAAGTGTCTTAGGATTTGATTTTTCCATATGTTAGAGCCAAAAATCAAATCCTAGATTGTATGACATCTGAAGAATCTCTTCTTGGTATCATTCTACTGATGAGATCGAAAGCAACTGGGCTTTAGTGCAATCGTGACGCAAGTTCAAAGCCAGCAGTATTCTTGAGAAGACAAGGCTGCGACAGCGCAC
This sequence comes from Elaeis guineensis, assembly GCF_000442705.2. Classification (NCBI taxonomy): domain Eukaryota; kingdom Viridiplantae; phylum Streptophyta; class Magnoliopsida; order Arecales; family Arecaceae; genus Elaeis; species Elaeis guineensis. The sequence continues at coordinate 27,833,696 of NC_026003.2, read as the reverse complement.
TGGTTGGGAAAGACTTTGGCCAACTTCTATGTGGCTCACCGTTGGAGGACTTCTACCTTGGGGTCTTGTGGAGAACACCAACATATCATTTTTTTATATTGATTAAAGTATAATTTTCTATCTCTTTGCATGCTTGAATTTGCTTTGATTGTGATCGACAAAGTGATTCTAGGGTTTTGGATTCAGCTCGATAGTTTTATTTGATAAGGCTATTGATTTGCTTGTTTTAAAATTTTAAAAATTACTTTCTACTGCATGGTCAAAACCCAATAAAAATAACATATCTAAAATACTGTAAGCATCAAATATGCACTAAGACAATCCCACATCAATTTTTATAATAAGCCTTGTGATTGCACAACAAACTCACTATAGTTCTTAACATGATATTGGCTTAGCATGAAGGAAGGCACATGTAGTATCTACATCACTAAGCAATCCAAACTCAAAACTTAATAGACCAGATTGGCCAGGTAAGTAGGTGGGAAGCTCCCCGATGTATTCCTTAGACACCAATAATTTGGCCAGATAAGCAAACGGACCTAATTAAATAACCACCTTTAACACTTTTCTAGACACCAACTGATCAATGAATCCAACATTCGGTTAGCAAGTGATTTCTGACACTACAACTTAATATAATTTTTAATGAAGATTTTAAATTGATCTCTAACACATCCTAACACTTACATCATATGTAATATGTATATAAAAAAATAAAAATAATTTTCATGTATCATATCATGCTATATAACATGCTATTCAAGTTGTAATATCATTCATATAACTATGCCAAAAATTATGATTACTAGAATCATGCAAGGGTGTACTTTGGTTCAACACTTAAGCCAATACCATTTAACTATGCTCTGAACTCAAATCTTTTGATCCAATTCACATGTCAAATTTGACTTGAGTCAATAAATTGAATCAACATCCAAACCCTAATAATATTAGGCTTGACCAAGTCAATAATAGGCTAGAAACAATACATCCTAATAAAATCGATTCAAATATCAATCAACCATGAATCATAAAATTTTAAATTATGATAATTTTAAAATTTAATAACTAAAATTTAAAGTCATACTTGAATCATGATCAAAAATAATTTTTTATTTTAAGATCGATGTAAGAAATTGATAGAATATTTCGACATCATATGAATCAGATCACATCTATACTACAACAATAGCACCTGTTTGATTGAATTTGATAAAGGTAGCCCTGATACCACTATTGGGTTTCGATCACACTATAGAATATAAATTTTAAAAATTTTTAACATGCATAGAAAGAGTTTTAACACTTAAAACCAGCATATCGAAACTCAAACTCTAGAATCACCTTGTAGACTCCAATCAAACCATTCAAGTATGCAATAGGATAGAAATTATACTTTCTAAAGAAGATGACCAGATGATAAAATGATCTCCATAAGGCTCCAAAATAGAAGCCCTCCAATGGTGATCCACATGGAAGATAATCAAGATTCTTTTTCAAGAATGAATCGTAGCACTATCATTTATCTTTGATTCCTCCACTAGGACCATGCCAAGAACCTCTTCTCAACAGATCTCACCATCTAGAGTTTGATTTTGTACTCCAACATATGAAAAAATCAAATCCTAGGTCAAGCAGCCCTCACTTGCCTTTTTCTCTCTCCTCTCTCTTTCTATTTTTTTCTCTCTTTTTTTTTCATTTTTTTCAAAATTTTACTTCTTAATCATCACTTATCCCATTCCTAAATGTTAGGATATCTGCTTCAAAATTCATAAGGGGCATCCCCTATATATAAGAAATGAAGAGGTGCATGGGTCTCTCAAGGGATGCCAACTCTTGGTGCTCCACCTTCTCACATGGAGAAATGAATCCTCATGCAAGAATAAATGGTGTGGAGGAGTCTCAAGTATAGAAAAACTTCTCCTCTTCCACACTTATAAATATCATATATTAATGGTGTGTGAAAGAAATAAATGGAGTGGGAAATAAAAAGATGTATTAAAAAAAAGACTTCTTTTACCACATCCATAAATTTTCGTATTGAATTCAGGTGGGTGGTATGGTGAACCTATTTCACACATGAAATACATTCATGTAAAGGCAAGAAATCAATTAAATATGGACCTAATCTAATTACATTCAAGACAACGAGTTAAGTCTAGCTCAAACATTTTGAACTAACCAAATTGAGAATTTGGGTTAACACAATGTGCTAGCATATCAAATTAATCCTTAGAACTTACAATAAGTTTAAATAAAATTAGATCAAGATCAAATTTTAAAGTGTGTGACCCATTGGGTTTCAAATCTAACCGACAGTGGACCTAGGCTCTTGACCTAATCTTAATCCGATTAGATTAGGTCACTCCAATTACACCAATTAATCAGAACTCTTTCTAATTAATTTTTGAATTAAACTTCTTTAATTCTTATGAGTCTACAAGTCAAGATTGATATCTAACAATATATCACGACTATCCGAAAGAGATAAAATTTGATAAAAATATCAAAATTATTCTTTAGTGGTAAGTTACCATACAATTCAATCCTTTAGTCATACAACATCCCAAATGAGCAATGGATATGAAATCATGTCAAAATTAAATACTCATCTATATATATATCTCGATCAGAAGGTGATGATTCAGTTGATGATATATTAAAAATTTTTTCTAATTATCATCCTGTTTTGATTAAAGACTTTTCAAATCATCATCCTGTGAGATCACATAAGATGTTCGCTCCACTTTTTAAGAGTGATCGATCCCTTATTGATCACTCACAACTTTCATTCATACTTCATCATATCCAGAATACTCCATATAAGGATCAGAGAATCAAGCTAGAAAATAAATTAAAATATGGATTCATGTACACGAGGTACCATGGTGAATCTTAGGTCTAAGGATCACCCACTAAAGAATAACCTGCTGACATGTAAATAAGGCTCCATCAGATATTCTCTTGCAGGTTAATTCAGTGAACTCATTCTCTAATGAGCACCTACATTCTTGTATTAGTATCACACATAAATAGTTGTAAGATCAACCACCCTCTCCATTGAGCATATATAGGATATGTCAGTCTTTCCATTATCATTGATCCTCGACTCAATGAACCAATGATTGAAAATATTTTAGATCAGGGTTATCAAGAGTTTAGATCTCATTGGCATGATCCCATTATGATCTTAAAACTATTATCCTAATCTATGAGATTCATTATAATCTTAAACAAATATAAGATGTAGCATATAATCAATCAAAGATGTCTAACTTTATCAATAAATAATGTCAAATACATAAATTTAGAAGATAAAATATAGAAAAATATCTCATCGCATCACATATGCGATTGGCTTGTAGGGTATTATTCTTTCATGGACTCCTCAGCTGAGGAGCTTTAGTTGGTTGGGAAGATCTGGCTTCAAGCTGGTTTGGGCATGTGTCCTCCCATGCATGCTATTTTTTGTTGGGAGCCTGGCCTCTCTCGCACTGATGTGTGACTCAGCCTTCTTCGATCTGTATGTACTGGCGAGCTTAGGTCAAAAGATTGGCAGAATCTCTCAGAAAGGTCTTGTCGAGAGAGTAGATGATGCACTCATTACGGAGGCCTCATTTAAGGGCCGATATGGCGACGGCCTCATTCAAGTTGCATACTACTTCTAACATGACGAAATTGAACATACTATGTAGTCCCATAGATATTCACCTTTTTCTTGATGGATAGAGAAGAGGCTGTCAATGGTCTTTGATTGGATTCGATTGTTGTCGAAATGGGCAACAAACTGATAGTCAAGTTGCTCAAAGGAGAAAATGGACTCTGACTGGAGTCCAGAGTATCAAATTCAAGCTATCTTCTTCAATGTTGCTGGAAAGGTGAGGAAAAGGAGGGTGTTCGAGGCTTCTTAGGGCATCATGAGGGCCCTATAGCCCTCCAGATGATCCAATGGATCAATCAAACCATCGTATGGCTCTACCAATAACATCTTGAACTGATGTGGGATTGGTTCTTGGAGAATGGAGTGGGAGAAGGGCGGCAGAGTAGTAAATCCAATGTCGTCATTCCTCTAGCTGCCCACCTGGATGTCGTTCAAGCGGCATTCGATCTCAAGGACTTTCGACTCAAGATCATTCTTCCGATGAGATCTTTCAAGGCATGGGAAGTAGCCCGAAGTAGAGTCTTTGCTGGAAGTGGTAGAGGAACATTGATGTCATCTACCGTGGCCAGACCCATGATAAGATGGTGACCATCGATCGACCGAGGTGGATTGGTAGGTTCTTTGAGGGGGCTCTCCATGGCTGGGCATTGATCCTGATGGCTATGCCCAGATGGCACAGCCCGAGGAGCAAGCTGAGGCAATTGCTGCTACCGCATAGTCTGCTGCCCCATGGTCTGCTGCAGGTGCTAGACGACATTGGTCAATGCCTAGACTTGATGGACTAGATCGTCGAACTGCTATAGGTTTGCTGTCATAGGTGGCTGCACAAGCCTGTTCGGAGCGGATGGTTGGGTGGCTCCACCTTGACTTCGTTGGGTGGACTATCAGTAAGAAGTGGTAGAATAGCTATGCCTTGCCATTCTCTCTCTTTAATTGGATTGCTGGATCCTTCCTTTAGCACCAAATTGTTGCTATAAGACTCTGATCGAAGCTGATGTGGTCAAGAATGAATGCCGATCCAAAAATCGAGATGCCAAGAGAGACCTACAAAATAGGTCCACACACTTTAGGGATTCTCCGATGGAGGATCTGTTGGAAATTATGTCCTAAAATCAATCATCAGTCTGTTGATGGTTGAGCTTATTATTATAATTGTATATGAATTATTGAATTAATAAATATTATATAGTTTTCTCATTACTGTGTACATCTTATTTTGAACTCCTATTATGTGATGAAGTCCTTAGAACTATTTGATTCGATATAGGAGGATATATCGTTTAGTCTTTAAACCTTAAGTTCACGATCAAATGATATACTATTATTAAGATGATAGCTATATCAAGTATAGGTCATTGTGTGCCATGTACATTGGTTGTCTTCTTAACCAAGGAGTGTGGAGACACTGATATGGCATGCAAATGAGATGTAGGAGTATATCTCACTGAACGTGACCAACTGTTGAGTACTCTACTGTCAAGAGTAGCTCATGAAGGATATGGGTATAAGTGTCCCTCCGATCTGAGATCACCACGGTGACTTGCAAGTAACTTATTATGCTTTGGTGCTGAACTATTTGAATTTTTAATTCAGTGATGAAAGATTTTTGGATACAGTCAAGTACTTGAGAAGTCAGTGTGCGAGTCAAAATGGAATTGACCCCTCCGAATAAGTAGGAGTTAATATATCAGTGTGTTTCAATTTAGTAAAACCTCAATCGGGGTAATCCATGTGATGGATTTTAAAAATTAAAATATAATATGGATGATCATATCAAAGTTGACAGTTAAATTTTAGGTCACTTTGAACATTTGGATCAAAGGAATGAATTATACGGTAACCATATGCCAATAGGTTCTTGAATGATGCTTCACAATCTTTCAATCTATCTAGACATCGGGTATCATTGCTAGATGGTCACTTTAATTGGTATAGAAAGATTGTTCCTATACTATCAGCTTAAGTTTGAATCTATGGGGTCATATTCAAAAGAAGTTTCTGACTGATCATATGGCTAATCGACGATTAAGAATCGTTCTAGGATAAAACAGTCAATTCGATTGATAATTAACCCTGTGCAAAAATTATAATAAATCAATTTGCTAATTATTGATGAATTGTAAGAGAATTGATTAGTAATTAGATTACTAATTAGCTTAATTTAATTGAGTATTAAGGTTTGAATCAAATCTAATTGAATTAAATTTAATTTGATTTGATCCAATTAGCTTATGAGATGACCTAATCGCTAAAGATGTTCAATTCCTGATTTGATCAGAATTTGAGCTCAATTAATTTTTTATTTGATTAAAATTTAATTGAAGCTATTTACTATCTAATTAGATTAGATTTAGTGATCTAATTGGGTCTAACTTAATTTGATTGGGTTAAGAATCCAATTAGATGAGAAAATAATTCGAATTCAAATCTCTTGCACCTCCTTTCTCTGCGTCCTCTTATTCTTCACATGAGAAAAATTTTTTATATAAATTTTTCTCATACCCAAAAGCTTTTTCATATCCACATCTAATTCTTTTTGAATTAAAAATTAGTTAGTTTAAATTTGAGTTCAAATAAGTTTGAATTTGAATGAAAATCTAGAGTCCAAATTGAGTTGGACTCTTCTCTTCACGCCATCACCTTTTTTCATGCATAAAGTATTTTTGCATGAGATATTTTATACCAATCTGATATTAGTTGACCCCTCTCTAAGTTTATAAGATAAGGATAAAGTTTAGTTTAAAATTTAATTCAAATTTGATTTGACTTGGTGATAAGAATCAACCAAGATTTGAAATTGAATCGAAACTACCTTTTCCTTATCCTTATCTTCCATGGGATGCCATCCTTAAGAAGGGATCAGTTTTGTACAAGATTAGAAGTGATTTTTAGTGTGAGAAACTTGAGAGTTAGGGCATAAAAGGTTGAGAGTGAGTTGGGCTTCTGTGCATGAGAAACAGAGGAAGTGTTCTTCCTCTCGGGCGTGAGGTGTGGATTCTAGGGTTTCAACTCTAGATTTTGTGAGAAGAAAAATATAAGAGTGAGTCTTGTCCAATCTTTCATATTGCCACCTCCTCATAAAGCTTCATCTTCTGATCCAAAAGAGTTTGAAATATCTGAAGAAAGAAGCTTGGATCAGCCATCCAGAGCCTTCGATGAGAGCTAGCACTCCTACAAGGAAGATCTGATCAGAACTTCGAGTAGATGATCTATAGAGGTCGGATGACCTATGTGGCTGCTCGACATCAAAAAGAGCTTCATACCATGTCTAGCAGCAGTGGAGATCATCGACCTATAGAAAGATGATGAGTTCTGAACTCAACTGATGTGATCTAAAAGTTAGATCAGATTCAGAGTATCTATGTGATCAATGTAGTTTTTTATTTTATATCAAATTTTATATATAAATTTTTTATATCATAGATCTTTAATTGATAGTTTAGATCTGATCCAATGCATGTTTAGAAGATTAAAGTGTTTAATCTTTTACTTTTCACCGTAAAATTTTGAAAATACATACTTTGAACTATTTGTTTTCCCTACAGGACCCTCCGATGTCTAAATCAGTCAAGCTTGAGAATAGTAAAATAAGAGAGGAAAGGGAGAGAGTGTGGAGGGTGTTCTTTTTGTAGAGTAGATCTTACCCTCAGGGTCCCTTTATTATCTCTTTATATAAAGGTTGAGTCATAGGCCACTATGTCTGAACCAATAGATCATTAGGATAGGTTGCGATCTGTCAGGCCATTAGGATAAGGAGTCTGCCTACTAACCCATAAATTAGAAGTTGTTAATCATAGGTGGTGGCCACATTCTAATAGTTTGGTAGGAGATTTCAATTGATTGACTATGTGTCTGAATAGGTCAGTGGCCTGAGGTTGACACACAATCAAGGCCTCATCATGGATGTACCCATATTGGTGCAGGTTGCGGAACCTCATTACACATGGTCGGAAAGATCCAGACCTTAGGGGTAGTAGGTGCTTGAGCCAAGGGTCAGACATAGGTCGATGAAGTCATTTTGACTTGACTCTCCTTGGCAGTCTTGATGAATTGTCGGCTTGAGTCATCGGTGCAAGTCTGACCATTGGACCAATGGTGGCACACTGATGTCCTTAATGTATGGTTGAGGATGATGTTCAAGGAACAAGTCTGATGAAGTCTGCTTATCAGCATGTCCAAATGTCATTCATCATTGGAGTTTACCTCGATACCTCAACCAATCCAAAGAGGATGTCTAAGGATGAGTCCTAAGGATAATGGTTGAGGTAGTATCACCCTCTAACAAAAAAAATTATTTTTCATAAAATAAGGATCAAGCATATATATTATGAAACTCATGATTTATCATAAAATAATGATCCTATGAATATTTTAATATGAATGACTTGTTTATAAGATATGAACTTTATATTTATAAAATTTATATTTTGTTATGAAAAGAATAATATCATGATTGTTTTACTATCAAAAAATATTTATGGTCCATGAGCTCTATAAATTATCTAGTATCTTATTTATATATGATTTAAGAAAATATGATTTGATGAAATATGATTTAAGAATATTTATTTTAATAAATATAGCAAAAGATTCTTAGATAGCTATCTATGGCCTCAAAAAGTGAGAAAAGATCGACATCCGAAGTTAGCATCTGTTTGACCCTATCAGTAGATAATAGTAGTTGGTACATGATCTTGCTAATGGATAATAATAGTTGGTATATGATCTTGTCAATAGATAATAGTAGTTGGTACACAATCCTACCAATAGATAATAGTAGTTGGTATTTTATCGATTATGGTCCTATCATGGATATAATAGTGACTTTAGCATTTAGTTTGAAAAAATTATTAAAAATTATGATATAACAAAATGATAGATGATTTATGATTTTTTTAATAAAGTTAACATGATTTATGAATTTATTTATATTGTATATTGAAAACTATGTTTACGTAAATGGCATAATTTATGCATACGCAAGAGCATGATTGATTTATTATATACTATTATTATGAAAGTTTTATCTTCTAATAATAATCATCTTCTCTAAAAGATTTATTGATACATGTATAAACTTATGCTTGATCCAGTAAGATAGTGTAAGTTTACTTACTGAGCTGGTGGAGCTCATATCTTTTTATTTATCTTTTTTTTATAAAAGAATAGGATAAAAATGATGGATGATCCAAGTTTGGGAGTCTATGCTAACAAGCTTAAAAATTATTGGATAATTATGGATTTATAGTTAATTACTTTTATAAATTTTGAGATATAGATTTTGATATTTAATATTGGATTTAGATGCTCTGGACCAATTTTGATTTATTTACTTGATGAATGATAGAATTGAATCTTGTATTATATTTTGTTTGTGATGGATTTTAGCTGATTATGATCAATAGACTTTGTGTTATTGAGGACAATACCCGTCGGTAGCATGGCCATGTTATATCCTAGATTTAGGGTGTGACATCATGTTAGCCTCTTGATTATCAACAAATGAGATGTGGAGAGCATTATTTACACCTCATCTTAATAGCCTAGCTGATAGTTGTGAGTAAGCACCATGTAAACAAGATTAGGGGGAGTCAGAGTAGGTGAAAGTCACATGACACATGCTAATTTTAATAAGGTTCAGCCATGGTAAATCCAACTAAGTGTGTAGAGGCACAAGCCGAAGAGATAGAGTTCAACCATGATATTGACCATTATGAGTAGGCCAAAAGAACCAAACTCAACTGGCCAACTATGACACATGGGAATGAATCACATGCTGAAGGATATCAATTTTAGTTGGATCGTGATCTAGCTAGTGGTTATGCCATACATGGCATCCTAGAAGTGAACCTCCAATACCGCTGAAGATCAAGGCAACATGGATAGTTAAATGAATCAACAATTGTATTATAAATATTGTTATGTATATAAATAAGTGAACTATTATTTACATCCCATCTCAACAACCTAGTTGGAGCATAAGTGCCACATGGATAGAGTAAGATAAATAGAAATCATTTGACCCTTTCTATGCTAGAAAGGATCCAACCATACAAAGTCTTATCTACAATAGTATAGACTGAAGAGGTAAAATTCGGTCATGGTGCTAATGAGCATTTAGATAGATTGATCACTATACAAAGCATATGAAGTCAAATGGCTAGTAGGAGTAGGCTAAGGTGCATAAATCTATCTCCAAGACATTTTCAAAGTGTAGATGACCAAAGCAAAGAAAGATAGCCAATGTAAGACATTTGAATAGGCTAAGAGCAAAAAGATATGATCATCAATTAGATAATTGAAGAGCAACAATGCTGATGAACATGCATAGTAGAGGATAACTAGAGTCAATACGAGAACTGCTATGATGGAGGCTAAACATTGAAGCAACCATCAAAGCATGAAATTATTATTCTGTAAGTGAAAATTGTATTTTATATGGACCCTTTGATAATGGATCCAATGCATTTTATCTTATCTTAATTTGCCATAATTTCTCCTATAGAAATTAAGTGATTTAGCTTTACTGTCGTAGCCCAATGCTATACCCCATAATAGCTCAGTACTATACATCTCTATTGTAGCCTAGTACTACACCCATGGCATTTTGAATAGTCCCATCTAGTTTGGGCCATATAGAGATGCAAATGGGTCGAATCGGACTGGATCATGAGTAACCCCAATTCGATCCGATTCATTGATTGGATCTTGATATTGGATCCAGATCCAACCCAATATCAGATCGGATCCATGATCAAATTTTTTGATCCAACAGGTCATTTGGATCAGATCGGATCCATGCATAATCTGACTCTAATCCATGAAATACAGGTCCAATTCGAGTCTGAATTGGGTTTGGGTTAGACCATGGGCCAAATTAACCAATAAGCATCAACTATAGCTGTTCAATCAATTTCTATGATTGGAGTTGAAGTTGATCTTACAAGTTTACTATCCAATAATACTCACAACACAATTTTTGAAGCGATCATCAACATGTGACAATTACATCCCAGGAAACTGCCAAGATATACCTCATGTACATATGGAAGCCGGTCGTGGATACAACTAGAAGTGAAATATTTATTTCTTACTAATCCTCTAAATTTTTTAAGTTGGAAAGGTTATATAAGTTTGATGTGAAGGATTTCTTATAGAGGTGGAAAGAAAAAAAGATAATGTTTGTTGAGGACTCCATCAGCTTGAACTAATGGGTGCCACTCAATTGTTGATGTGGAAAGGAAAGAAGATAATATTGTGTAGTAATTTATGCCTAGCCCATGCTAGCATATAATAGGTTTGGGTCATATAATGGGTTATGTCAAATTGGATCATTGAGTATAAGATCCATATAAACCCAAAAATTCAAGTGGGTCGAGTCGAGTTGGATCCAAATTCAGTAAATCCAGACTCGATCCAAAAAATAGAATGGATCCAATTTTAGAATCTGATCTGAATCCATGAGTCCTTTTAAATAGTTCAGATTGGATCTTCGTGGGTCGGGTCAGGTTGAGTCATGAGTCAACCCGACCCATTTGTAGCCTTAAGGCCATACTAAACTTAACCGCTTGGAAATTGGGATAATTCACCAACTTCAAAATCCAAAAAATTTCCCCAAATAAATATTGATTTCAAAAAGAAAATACAAAATCTAAGCCATTTTGAAAATATTCGCACTCTCACTATCTCTATTTCTTTGTTTTATTTTTTTGGGCCAAAAATGGGCAAAAAATTAAAAAAAGAGGTCATACCAAAATTTTTTATTTTGGCTTGATTTCATGATATGTTGAAGATTTATGGATGATTTACGTAATGAGACTAAAATCTTCAATTATTATAAATCTATATTTTTAAATTAAAAATATTTTTTATTAGGATATCTTCAAAAAAATAAAATCTAAAAAATAATTGTAAATTAGAAGCTTATTTAAAGGCATGCTACTCTAGACCTAAATTTAATGTATATTTATTAAAGTTTGGACATAATCATATGCACAATAGTCTAAACATAAATTTAAATAAAACTAAAAAATAAGTAGTCTTTGATGCATGCCCATTGGCTTACAAAAATATATGTAGTATCTATGGTAGGATTCTATATAAATCTAAGGCTAAATTAATTTTTTAAAATTTTTAAATATAAAAAATTATTAAAAATATAATAAATAAAAAAATAAAAAATATTACTATGTATTAGATAACTCACAAATATTTTCTGATGTAGACAATATATTTTTTTAAATTTATAATATTAAAAATTATTTTTAAATTATAAAATTATTAAAAATATATAAATAATATGAAAAATTAGTACTATTTAGAAGATTTTCTGAAGTATAAAATATTTTTGTCATGATAATGAAACTTTACTATTTTTAAATAATCAATGAACTGGCATGCTTGATAAATTTATAAGAATAGATCCATCAAGAAAAAATAAAGATCTAGAGTATAACATTGATTAGGATCATGGGCACATACTCTCAGATCAATAGCACTAAAAGTGCAACTAGTGTAATATAAAGTTCAAAGAAAGAGGAATAGCCATATTAAAGTAGCACCTAGCTAGTAGCTATCCTGATATATCTATGTGCTGGAAATGTCTACAAAAGATTCAACAGCTGATGTAGAAGTATTTCACTAATTTTAGAGTAGCGAAAGATAAGGTTACCAAAAAGAAGGTGGAGTGGACCACCAAGCAGCAAAGCCACATTCCTATCATTACAGCGAGTTAGAGGAGACCTCCGATCTAAATGACAAGAAAGTAGAGATATAGTCTACCATTTAGGCAAGTCTAGCAAACTAATGGTAGTAGGATGAGGTGGCTATGCATAAGGCTTGATTTGGTTCATCATACTATGAGTTGAGCTCTGGTTCTAAGATCAGTGGGGCAAATCCAGAGTTCAGAAAGACCTTCTCAATCAGGGATGTTGTTAATAGAGGTGGTGACCATATTGCATCTATGTTAGAGTCTTTTGACTGTAGGAAAAAGTCCTCTAAAGCATGAGCCACCATCCATGATTTAATTTTACATGCCTTTCCTAATAGAGATTTGAAGCAATTGGAGGTTGACATCATGTTGAAGAAGGATCAGAAGAAGGATATATAGCGATCAAGCTACTAGATCCTAATTCCATTTCAACCACATCCTAGTGAATACAACAGGCAATATATACTATAGGTCTACCATTTCCTCCATACAAGCTACTTGTGTGGGCATCGATCATGTGGGATCGAAAGACATCTATATTGAACTTCTTGACATCATTAAGGAGGAGCTGCAAAAGTGAATTACCTCCAGCAAAGTAATTAGCTCACATATGAACTTATGGTATTATGTGATGGTTAGACCAGTTCTATCAGGAGAAATATTATCAACTTCTTGATATACTATGACATGATAACTTTTTCCAAAGGTCAATTAATGCTTTCGATCGGATGCACAATGTTATTTTATATTCTCATATTGATGGACGAGTGATTTATTATGTAGAAGAGAAAAATATCATATAGGTCATCATTGATAATGGACCACAATATAAGGCCACCATAGAGATCTTAATAGAGTGGTGGCAATATATTTTCTAGATCTTATGCGCTAGATATTATATCGACCTCATATTGAAGGAGATTAGGAAGATTCATAGGGTGCAATAGACAATGGAGATGGCCTAATCCATCACTGATTATTTATAACCATATGTAGGTCCTACCACTAGTGAGGAGATATACACAGTAGAGATCTTAAGACTAGATATGATATGGTTTGCTACTAAATACATTGCACTTGATAGCCTCCTTGAGAGAAAAGCATGCCTGCATCAGATGTTTTGTGAGTACTAAGTAGCAAAAGAGTAGATTTATGAGGGTCGACACTGAGAAAAATCATGTAGAGAACTTGGTGACGAGATAGATATTCTAGCAGTGGACTAAGATGATCATGGAGACTATCAAGCTGTTATACAAAGTACTTCAGACCATGGACAAGGAGAGGTACCCTTAGATAGGCTTACCATATTTCATAATGGAGAGATAAGAATCAGATCACGGAGGCAAATCTGAAGCATGCCTAGGAGTACATCAACATCATTGAATAGAACTTGTATCTAGCAGGTAAGCAAGAAGTCAAAAACCATTGATAATTTGATTGTTTCTATACTTATACAATTTTACTAAAATAATTAGAACTCTATCTATAGCTTACTACTTGAACCTGAGGTTCCAGTACACTATACCTAAAATCAATATGGATGAGGAGTTTCGAGCTACCCTATGTGATATGATATATAATATTGTGCCTGATCCAAAAATCACGACTTTATGTCTATAAGAGATAAGTTAACTTAAGTGGCATACTTTTATTAACTTAACTCTATCTTCTATCATTAATATATTATAACACGTATTCTTTTTATGAACAAAGTTATTTAAGGAGGGCACTAACAACTTTAGAATCTTGGCAGCTATCATAAATAAGAAAAATATAAATCCAAATGTATTAGATATTAACTATAACTATCACTTGATGTTAGATAATTACTAATATAATACTATCTCATATAATTTTCTTCAATACTTTTGCAGTTGAATAATGAATTTATTTTACTTTATCAGTGAAAAATCTTAAGCAGCTAGCCATCTGGATCCTCTCCAAGATGGTCTTCTTGAATGGCTATGACGATCCACCGTTACCCTCATCTATAACAAGAAGAGAAATCTGTTGACACAAAGGCACCTCTTTAACCTCATATATGTTCACTACAAGAAGCTGAAATACATTCAAAAAGATGTGGAGCTGAATTATATAGATCCAATCCACAATACTTCTTGTCAGGGTGAGGATGATCTTATGATCAGATAACTTGTGGGCCAGCAATAAGAGCCAAAGCTTGATTAGACACAATTGCTTCCATGATAGCCTAGTTTTATAGCCAGTGAGGCTAGGGTAAATGTAGAGCACATCGGCTATATCAGCCATAGCTAAAGATCTTACTTCTGGAGATAAGGAAGATGCAGACTGAAAAATCACAGTTTCCAAAAATCAAGCTAAAGCATCAGCACACCGATTCACTTCTCTAAAGGCATGGGTAACCATGAAGGTGGAGTTGACTGTAAGAGTATGTAATTGGCAACATGAACAATCTTTGCTGACGTTGAACAATCCATTTAATCACTGTAAAGGAATCACCCTCCAACCAAATTCTCCTATAGCCAAGTTGTTGAGTGGCAACGAGCAAACCTTTCCAAGCAACCGGAAGCTCCTTTTGCAAGACCGAAGTAGTCTAAGATTTGAAAGAACCAGCATATAGCACGATGTCATGGTGATCACAAATAATGAATCCCAGCCACACTCCCTCTCCAGACAAAGTGTGGGTACCCAATAGACTAGCCTTAATGGTAGGTTAGGAGAGCTCATAAAGCTGCCGATACCTCAGAGCTGCGAACCAACAGCTCCAGCAGATTCCCATGTTAAGTAATAGAACTCTTCAGCAAGACGATAAGCAAAGAGAATGTTTTAGAAGGATTGCACTGTTTCCTCTGAAATAGCTGTTCATTTCTTTAATTCCAGATGGTCCAAGCAAGATACCAGATCAACACCTTATGGAACTCACTCGTCCTGTGATGTGAACAAAATTCAATAATGCTTTGTAAACCATCAAAGGAAGGAATCAATGGAATCCTTACCTTCAATATTGTCCAAAATTCAGCCGCATGAGAACAGTAAACATAAAGAGTGCCGAACATCCTCAATGCCTTCGTTGCACAGATCACATATTGGATTGTAATGATGAAGACGACCCCTGTTCAGTAGATCTTTGCAAGTAAGCCAAGCCCAACACATATTCCACCAGAATGCTCTAGACCCCATTTTCAGCTTCCAAACACAGACCGCATTAACTATAGCCTCAGAATCATCTTGCTGTATATTCTGATACAGAGTAATGCAGTTAAGAAAACCACGGTTCACAGAGTTAATAACATTTTTCGTTTTCCCATTCTAGCTCACACCAGGATCGTTGTCCTCTTCCCATGGAGAGAGAGCGTGCAAATGCTTCTTTTTAATATAAGAAAAGAAAACAAGCATAATATTAAAATACATCCGCTACATTAGTGTACCCTGAAAGAAACATCCTAGGGAAACATCAACCAATGACCTCTCGCTCTGCATAACTTGCTGAGAATTAGAATCGATATGTTGAGCTTATCATCAGCAGAGATAGCGCCTATGCAGGGCAGGAGACCTTCTGCTTGAACATATCAGCGGCAATTCTCCTGTGCCCAAAGATCATCCAATCATCATTCTGCATAGCGCTGAACTTCTGTTTAACTTGATGATTTCAGAAAAAAATTACACGCATATGCTCGTTAAATATCCAAACCTTCTATCATTGTTCACCACATATCATCCAAAACATGGTTGAATAAGATATGTATCCAGCAAGATATCATAATCAATACTTGACTCGCTGAAGATAGAAGTTTTAATCACAGATAACACAAATATCAGACAACCAAAAAAACAGAAAAAGAATCCGAATTCCTATGAATAATTTGCGTTATAGAGGATTTTGCTACAGGATGAGAAGCTCCAAGATGACACTAGCATATTGTTGATGAACACCAGCATGGCATGATAAGAAAAACAAGATATCTGGCTGCATCAAAGGATGACAACAGAAAGTTTTTGGTCATAAACTGCTACAAGAACTGATCTGCTCGAGTCTTTCACTTTTTCTTAACAAATTTTGTGGTGAGCACGGTAATTACCAGACCTATAACCCAAAAAAAGCCTTCTGGAATGTGCAGATACAGCCACAAAATTGCCAACACAGAAAATATGCTAAAACTGACTGATGGAATCCCAGTAAGTAGCTTGGTGCCATAGTGGAGTACATAGCTTTTCCCCTTGTTTTAAAACATCCACAACAGAAACTAGGATGGGATTCAACTTTTTTACATAATTTATCAGAAAATCTGTTCCTAGTTCGAAGATTTTTCAATCTCTATACAAAATTGATTTCAAAAGCAACATTTTATCCATCAGTGCTTGCAATCTTGTCACAAGTTTTACAGTCCAATGCTTACTCATCATCTTCCTCCTCATCAACAGCATTGCGTCTCACCTTGTTTCCTCTCATTTCCTCATCACTTTCAGCTGAATTCTCTTTATATCCACTTGGGCTGGACTCAGGAAGTTTGTCTAGTGGCACGTCATCATCATCTGATTCTGACCAGGCCCGTCTCTTGCGATTTATTGTTGATGATGGTTCACCCTGAACAAACCAGTAAGAAAACACAAGAATTTGTGAGCTGTTACACTAAGATCAAACAAAGCCATTGTGTCAAGCTAGCTGATGTATAGCTTGATGATGGAGAAGAAATTAACCAACTTTGGATTTTGAAGTAGTTCTGGATCTTCTACTAGAAAATTTCTGAAGTTGGTTGTAGAGTCGTACATTTAGTAGGGCTGGCTTGCAAAGGTCGTATGTTAGGTATAGGAAAATCTATAGGTCATTGGTATTTGATTTTGAGTAGATTTAGATGTCCTTCCATAAACATCCTGCAGCAAATCAGATATTGCAGTTTTAGGGAAGACATTGGACCTTATTAAGAGTTCTAAGTTACAGATAATAAAGATCGTTTAAGAGCTATAAAAGGGCCTGATGCCAGGTCACTTCAATTTTTTGAGGATGAAAAGATTTGTATTAGTCAGCTTTAGCTTGTCTCTCCCCTCGCCCCCACCCTCCTAAAAATAAAATTTTAAATTATATTATACAAATTAGAAAAATGATAGAGTTTGTGTGAAAAGTATTATTGTGTAGAATGGATTGTATAAGGCTAAATATGTAGATACTACCTACTACCTACTATCACCACTACCTCCTGAATATATGGCGCTAATTTTGAAATAAGACTGAGTGACACATGGTTCATGAACTAATAGGCTAACAATATTATTAAATTTGTATTCTAAATTTTAGCAGCCACACATCAATGATCTGAAAGAATGATCTAAGAGCTGGTATTTCTTTTATTTTTTCTTGTATTTATTTACTCATATATTTTTGATATGATCAGCTTTTTTCTCATTTGTTTGCTGCCAGTACATTTTAACTTTTTCCTTATTTGTCTAACTAATGTCACAGATTTTTGGTAATGATCATATCCATCTAGAAAAGGAAATCTTCGAATCAGGATATTTTCCTTATTTGTTCACATTAGAATTGAAATTGTTTCTTTATTTGTTTCCAACTGAGATATTTTTAATCTTCTATTTATTTAATGTCAGGATTTCCTTTTTTTTTTTTTCTCCTGCTACTTTACTACTGGGATTATCTAGGTATTCTGAGAAAATAAACATACATTTTCCATACATCAGAAAAAAAATAACAATATCTGGAGGGAATGTTCTCCAATTTCAAAATTGTCATTTTTTATAACAGTACAAGCATCCCCATTTACAGCTTTCTAAACCCCAACTTCCTCTTAGTTTCCAAATAACTGTAATTTTTGCAATATGAACTTCTGTTATAAAACCACAATGAAGCACCAGCAATTGGCAGGCTATACTTAGAAACTTGTTCCCAGGACTCATACCTCCTCTAAAGCTTCACTAAACTAAATTCCATGCACACTTATAGCTTTCGTGATTGTAAAAAACGTAACTTTTCCACCCTCTTTTCTATGACATGATAAAATGTTGATTTTTCATCCAAACCACATTTTTCTTAACCTTTAGGCCCATCTATCAAAAATTAAGCTATTGTCAGGTGGTGTTGATCAAATTTAGTATGAGATAAAGGATCCAACATTCTTCTTCGATCCTTTTCCTTGATCTTTCTATTCAGTCATTTGTCTCCTTATCTTTTCATAATGTTATCAAATAACAAGCTAAGATTCCAGTTGAAGTTTTCATCAACATGTCAAATTGACAAACTTAGGGCAGCTGCATGATGATATGACATCTCTCAAGAATGATTTGGCATCAATTGTAGAAGCATTTGCAAGCAATCACTAACTAGGAACTGGACAATCCATTGATGTACACAACAATCCATCCGACAAGAATACTACAACTGAAGATTTGCCCATTGAAGATCTGCCAACAGATATTCTTCACATGATGAATCCATCATTGATGATTAGACATGTACAAGGCCCAAGATTGAGGATTTATTATGAAAAGATTTCACCATTGAAAATCTTCCAAGAACCCTATAGTTGAGAATCTGACGAACTCATTCCTTAATGATTAGAACAACAAAGATTCACGTGAGCATGCATCAAAATATTTGGTCACTTTAAAGTCAACAATCATAATAATGCTTAGGTTCAAAGATCAATTTTCTCTAGAGTTGAAAAATCCTATGATTAGAGTCATCCAACAATCAATGGAGTGGCACATGACTATAGAATTAAGACTTGCTATAACTATCCAATCTGTCAATTGATCGTAAGTCCTATATTGGTCTCGATCTACAAATTTTGAAGAACCAATTGAGAAGAATGAGAACAAAACTAATCCAAATGATCTCGAACAACATACACATTGCTAAAGCGAATAGAGAAGTAACTTTATTACTTCAGATATGATTGAGATATTTTTGAATTTCATGAAACTTTTATTCAGATATTTTCTTATTGTTAGTCAGAGTCTTATATTAAGTAGGATTGATGGATAAAGGCTCTATTTTAGGTTACTATTGGCTTCTGAAAGTCTTTAAGCTATTAGGATTCAGTATTGAGAAATTTCAGCTCTCTTTCTAATATAAATTTCTAGGACAATTCGTATTTATCATTTTATGATAAAATTTGACCATATGGATGGAGATTGATTGCTTGATTATTAAGAGCCCTCGATTGCTTTTAAACAAGTCATAAAAGGGGAATAAAAGGCCAGCAGCAGGATGCACTGTATGTACCACATAGTTTATTTTGAGAATAAAAGGATTTCAGTTGGCCAGTTCCCCCTACCCCTCTCCACCGATTATATTTTATCATCTCTGTTTTCACCATCTTAAACCTTTATTTTTTCTCTAAGTGGTTTGCATCAGTGTAATTCTGCGACTCGGTGTCTCTTGCAAGACCACTATGACCAGACCACCACTGACTTACCTTTAAAAAATTGCTGTTATTAATCCTACATCCTCTAAAAGCCTAAGATATAATTCTTTTGACCCTCAAAATTATATTATCATGGAATAACATTTCTTTCTAGCCTGTTTCTGTAACAAAAGCAAGGTCATTTCTTGGAATGAACTCTTGTTTTCCTAACCATTTAGGTCCATCTATTCATACGCCACATCCAAGTGTCCTGGATCCCATGATCACAGATTTTCCCAGTGCATTATGCTGTGTGTGGAAGTTAGTTAAAAAGACAATTGTATTTGAAATGAAGACAGCATCAATAGAGTCAAATAGAAACTAGCAAGAGGAGATCTTTGTCCCACAAGTGTTCTTACCATGTCATCTTCAGCATCAGAATCTTCAAGACCAGCAGCAAGAAGATGATCCTGCGCCTTTTCTGCTGCATCTTCATGATCATTCATGCTTGCATCTTCATCCACTTCTTCAGGCTCATCGTCCATGTCAGCTTCTTCCTCTTCATATTGTGCCTTGGTCTTCTTATCCTTCTTTCTCCTTTTAGTGCCTTTCCTCCTCCTCCTCTCACCATGTCCACCCTCTTCATCTTGTTCACCATGGGATCTCTCTTTCCGCTTATTGCTAGCAATGTTGCTGGAGTTCTTCCATTGCTCCTGATGTAGAAAAAACCAAATCAATAAACAATTTATTTACAGAGTTTATCACATAGTTGTATAAAATTTAAGCACTTAAAATAGAAGCATGCATGACTCAATCATTCGGAGACCTAAAACAAATTGAATGACAACTCAGAGACTTGTTAATCATATTCCAAAGTCTTTCAAAACTAAGAAACTAAATTGTATTGTTTTGACAAAAAATGGGGCAAAACATAATTTAGATACATTATATCCATGCTAAGATCTCACTATTTCTCAATTTATTTAAATGTCAATAAGTATTTTGTCTAGATCAAAAAATGAGATATTATAGGAGTTCAGAGGATTGGAAAGTATTGCAGCATTATATTCCAAAGGATATGGAAGTGTTAACATGCCAGATAAACTTGCCAAAGATCCCTCACAGACCAACACTTGCACCTACTAAAAACTCAAAACCAACTACAAATTTCCAGTCAGCAACAAGGAGCTATCATGAAACCTATGCAAGAATAAATAGGTCCTCTACATAGCAAACTACCCTACCATTTGAGTCTATACCAAGGATGGCCAAACCATCTTGTACCACCCAATTCACGGCATACTGACCCAAATAGGCCAGTTGCCATTCCCATTTGATTTGGGCCTCGAAATGGGCCAAATTGGCTCGAACTAAGTGGAATCATGCAAATAAGGTTGGTTTGGGCTTTATATATCCCTCCACAACTCTGCTCGACCTTTGGTTGCCTCCTAATGTGGAATCACAACTCGCTTGCCTCTCTCATGCTAGGGTTAGGGTTTCATCATTGTTGCACCTCCAATGATGACAATGATGAGGATAGCGAACCAATACACATCCCTCTATCTCTCTCTCGCACTCCCTTCTCTCTGCTTTATCGCTAGCCAACGATGATAACCCTCTACTCTCTTGCTTGCTCATCTCCCTCTCCTCTCTCTCATCTCTCCGTTAAAGGAAGCTCTCCACTATATTATGCCCACCTCTCTCTTTCCCCCCTCTCCTTTCAGGGAAGCCCTCAGCTCTCTCGCTCGCTCACCTCTCTCCTCTCTCCCCCCTCTCCATCAATATGCCTCAGACTAGTACCATACATAACACTACCAATTCGGCAAGACCTCGGTCTATACACCCATATTTCAAACTCGGATACTTCATTTTTCCATAGGGGCAATAAACTAAAAAAAAGGTATAAAAATATATAATTTTTTAAGGAAAACTATTTAAAAGATTTGTTGTTACCTAACTAGAAGGAAAACATGAGCTACTTAACAAATAATAGCTATAAAACACATAAAACAATCAAGTTAAATTAAAAAAAACCCACTTTATGCTAATTGATTGAAAATGAACTGAATTTTAGCCTGAATTTGGGTTTAAGCAAATAATGTTTTTCATAGAAAGAGTAACCTTCCAAATACATATATCTCACAAGATGCATCCATTGTTATTGCTTTAAACATAACTACTAGCGTAGAAGAAAAGTATGTGACTCAATTTGAGGCCTGTCGAACCATTTCGGCAGCCAATCGGAATAGTTCCAGTGTTTGAAATGGGAAACCAATGAGGGGTAGAGGGAGAAGGAGAGGAAGAGAGGCCTCTGGAGCCACCAAGGGCAGCCAAACTCACTGCGCCGCTACCAAGCTCGATGGATGCCGGAGGAGTGTAAAGGGAGGGACAGAGGAGAGGGAGAGGCTCCCAGAAGGCCGACGAGGCCGTCGCATTGTTGTTGAGGCCGATGAATGCCGGAGGAGGGTTTCCGCCCTTCTCCTGATCAAAATAAGGGCTTTGTATTTCCTCCAACCTTCACCAACCTCAATGGTGATGTAGCAGCCTCACCAGCCCTCTGAAGGTCTCCGAGGGCCTCCTCTCCCTCTCCTTCCCTCCCTCCTCCCTCCTTCCACTGAGCTCCATGAAAGCACCAAGAGCTTGGGCCCTCCAACAGCCTCCGAAAGCCTCTTCTCCCTCTCCTTCCCTCACCACTCTCTCTCTTCCTCTCATGTTCTCCCTCCGCCCACTCTATGTCGGTTTGGGCCTGGTATGGAATGCCATGGAGGCATGTATTGAACTATACAACCAGCCAACCGGTCCAGGCTCCAATACCAGCTTAGCGAATCTTGTTTTAGTTATTGATTTTTGTTGACCCTAGAATTGATTTTGATGAGTACAAAATTTTTTGAGTATGATACTAACGAATGCATGTTTTGAAGAAATTAATTTATTTTATAGGAAGCACAATGAGTTTGAACATTTAAAGCAACATGAAAAAACTTAAACGGATAAATTCTAAAGTTAAAAGAAGTATTTGAAGTATTTTGGAAGCAAAAGAAGATGATTAGACAGATTTTTCATAAAAAATCATGTCAAGAAGGTTTAGAATCGACTTCGGAAGGTTTCGAGTCGACTCTAACACTTTAGAAGAAAATAGACACAGGCCCGAGTTGACTCAAAGTCAATCCGAGCCGACTCTCTCAGAGAAGACAGAAGCCTGTATTTTCAGAACTGCAGCTGGAGTCGATCCTTGAAAATCTGAAATCGACCCCAAGATAGTTGGAGTCGACCCCTGAGAAATTGGAGTCAAACCCTAGCCTGAGACAGCACTAAGGGCTAATTTTCTGCACTACGGCTAGTTTTTTCTTCTAACGGTTATTCCAGCTCCTCCAATGATCAAAACTCATTATCCACCCATTTCTAAGCCTATTAAAATCTAGAGAATCATTTGAAAAGCAAGATTTGAGAAATTCAAGAGAGAAACACTTCATCTATTGAGGAAATATTGAATATCATTGGAAAAAAAAGAAAAGACAGATTTATGCACAGATTTCAAAGGACTTTCTAGAGAGATCATCTCCATCAAATTCTACATCCTCTCAAGTATCAAAGAAGAGAAGTAAAGCATCAACGAAGTAATTCATCAACCTCTTCTCCGCGCTTCAAAGAGTTCATTTTTTACTTTTTATTTTGTACTGAATTTCTATACATTGTATTTTATTTTCTTTACAAATTTCTTTGGAGGAAAGAAACTTGGAGATTAGGCTCGTCTAAACCTGAAATTAAACTTGTTAGATTTTGGTTGGTGAGCCGTAAAACCAACTGGATTAATTGTGAGCCCAAAAAACAATCAGTGTATAAGTTGTGGTTGGTGATCTCAAAAAATCAACTGAATTTGTTTGTGATCCCGGATAAAACAAACACACTGTAATCAAAAGAATTATAGTGAAATTCCCAAGGAGTACTTGGAGAGTGGATATAAGTGCAAAGTTGCATCGAACCACTAAATTATTGTGTTTGTGTTGTGCCTTTTGCTCTTGCTTTGCATGCCTTGTCTCAATTTAATTCTTGTATAGTTTTTACTTATTCCACTGCTACATATTGTTTACTCTTCACAAACACTCAAATAAGTTTAATTTGAAGCACATACTTGCTTAAATTGTTAATTTGGTTAAAATTTTTAAAGAGCCTAATTCAACCCCCCTCTTGGTTTGCTACTTTTTTGGGCAACAATTGGTATCAAAGTGGATGCTCTGTTATTTATTGTTGATCTAGCAGTCTTAAGCCAAAGATCATGGCAACCCAAATTGAATCTTTTCTTATTGAAGGCCATTCTACAGATAGACCCCCTCTTTTTAATGATTCTAATTATATGTATTGAAAAGCTAGAATGAAAATTTTTATACATTCACATGATTATAATTTATGAAAAATTATAGTCGATGGCCCACACACACCCAATGCATTAATTGAGCAGGATAAAAAAATGATCCAACTAAATGCTATGACCATAAATATGCTTTATTGTTCATTGGATATAAATGAATTCAATCTAATTTCTTACATTTCAAAAAAATGTTTGGGAGATATTGGAAACAACTTATGAGAGATCAAATTAAAAAAAAGAATCAAGCTCCCAAGAAGATAAGAAAGTTCTCACCAACATATGCCTTATGGCTCATGAGGATGAAAAAAAAAAAAAAAGAAGAAACAAAAGAGAGAGAAAGCAATGATTAAGGGGAAGCAAGGCAACGAAAAGCAAAATGAGAAAGCGAAAGAAGGTATAGCAAATCCTTGCCTCATGGCTCACAACAATGAGATAAACCTTCAAGATTCTTCTGGCTTTACACTTGAAGAATTATTTGAAGTCTTCAATGAGTTAATGAATGAATACAAAAAGATAAAGCTGA
Source organism: Elaeis guineensis (assembly GCF_000442705.2). Taxonomy (NCBI): domain Eukaryota; kingdom Viridiplantae; phylum Streptophyta; class Magnoliopsida; order Arecales; family Arecaceae; genus Elaeis; species Elaeis guineensis. The sequence continues at coordinate 27,809,096 of NC_026003.2, read as the reverse complement.
AAAGTAAAGAGCTTAAAAAGTCAAATCAATTTTTAGCTGAAGAAAAGAGTAAACTCTTAATAGAAAATGATGAACTTTTAAAGGAAAAGAAATCCTTGGCTGATGAAAAAGAAAAATTTCTAAAATATGAAAAGTATTTCGTGGAAAAAAATGAAAAATTAAGAAAAAAGATTGAAATTTTGAAACCTATAGTAAAAAAGTTCACATTTAGCTCTCAAAAACTTCAATTAATATTGAATAATCAAAAGGCTATTTTCGATAAAGCTGGAATTGGTTTCAATCCTTCAAGAAAACAAAAATTTAGCAAAAATATGTTTGGTAAAACTATCCACAAAAATCATTCTATAGTTTGTTTTAAATGTAACAAAGTAAACCAGAAATTTCAAAATGCAATATTAATAGAAATGGTCATACATTTATTAAACAAATTTGGATTCCAAAAAAAAAACTATGTGCACTAACTCCATTGGATCCAAGATGACTTTGATACCAAAAACTAAGAAGTGATTTTGTAGGTATGCCAAGCATCCAAGGGTATGAAAGGAGCAAAACTCTTGAAATTGAATGCTTAGGACTTAAAGTGAATGGGTGATGATGTTTGAAAAAAACTCAACTTTCTCGCATCATATCATCACTATTTTCTGATATTACTTTGGTTGAATGATTGATTTTGATGCTTCATACATATACATGATATTATGATGATCTTTCATTGCTCGATTGAATGTGTTCTCTTAATATTAGTTCACATTGATTATAAGAAGCATAAGTTTCATTTTAAATTCAGCATGCTCCCAAACCCTTCATAACATGATATTACTTGTGAAACTTAAATTAAAATAAGCTTGATGGCATATGAAAATATTTAAATGCAAAACTCTCAATTAATTTTTGACATTCTCATAAGACATATAACTATTGAAATATTTCTAAAAATTGCTTCATTTGAAAAACATCAAGATAAATCATCAAATCATAAAAGATCAAATGCTTAATGTTATTGATTTGTATTGCATTATAGTTTGACTCCTTAAGGATTTGAAAATCCCTAGTTGAACCTAAATCTTTTAGAGCCTTCATCTAGTTTCCCCTTAACTTCCTCTTAATTTGATTTGATTAATTTTTTAACCCCCAATTGATTATTTCTTGATCTCCCAAATTGATTTGAATATCTTTCTTAATATTTGATTTGATTACTTTTTGATCCTTATTCAATTTGAGCCAATTCCTCTTGGATCTAAACTTAAACTATTTTCTGTATTAAGAAGTCGACTGTTGAAATCGAGGAATCGACTCGAGACTTCTTGAAGAAAAATAGTTCTACGAGGAGTCGACCTATATTCATTGTTCCCTCAATACATTTGAAACTCCTTGAAGACATCATGAGGCTCTATTCATACTTTCTCATTTTTTTCAAGCTGAAACCATTTCCAAACCCCTCTCTCTTCAAAATTGGACCTCCTCTCTCCATTTCTATCCTATTCTTATGGTCCTTATTCTCCAATGGTATCTCGCAAGCAATTTGCCTAAAGAAAGAGGAATTTTGTGCAAAAATTCAAAAATTTAAGGCTTCTTCAAGTTGTTCTTCCATGCAAGAAAAAAATTTGTCCGCTTAACTTGGATTAGTAAGAAAATTTTATGGTAACATGATAACATAAAAGTGGAAGTTGGAAGTCTAGTTTCTAAAATGAAAGACATGTAGATTGAGATAGATGTTGATAGCATTGGATGCACACTACATATACAGACCAATGGGAGCACCTCAGACCATCTCGAGCAACGATCTATCAGATTAAGATTTATATTGGATCGAGATGATGTTGTGGGTATCAAGGATATTAGTGCCAGCACTCATGCTATAATGATGATGATGAATATCAATATATTTGGTATCAAGATGAATTAAATTGATTGTTTCCTATTTTAAATTGATTGTTTTTCAAAAAAATAAACTCAAAACTTCTTTATATTGGTATCAAGCAGAATTTTTCAAGAATATTAACACAATTAGTATCATAATTCTCATAATTGATATCAAATAGTTTATTCTTGCCATAAATTCAATTGCTTTATCTTTTGGCAAAAAAAAAGTATGCTATGTCTCAAACTAAATTTTTATTTCTATATTTTCGCTATTTCATCGTTTGAGACAAATTCTTGTGATATGCTTTAAATCTCAAAGCTATTTTATAACTAAATTTGAGAAATTATTTGATGCATCCATTTTATTCAAAAAGGGGTAGAAATGTCTTTGAATTTATATTGTTTCGAAATTAAATTCAAAAAGCGAGGAAGAAAATCTGAATTTGATAGTTGAATTCAAGCTAATTTTAAAAAGGGGAACACTCGAATCTATTTTTGAAATTTGAATGTGTGAATATTTGAAATTGAATTGATTTTGATGATATTTTCTAAATCTTTTCTCTTACGCTTTTTGATGTGGTCAAAAAGGGAGAGAGGATAAGATGAGTATATCCTTGAGCTAATTTGAATATTTTATGATTTATTCAAGTATGTTCTCAATATATCTATTTTTTACTTCATGTGAATTATGCATAAATTGACATAAATCTTAGAACCACACTATATTTTATTTTGCATATACTCAAAATTTTGTCATCATAAAAAAAAGAGAGATTTTAACCCTAGGATTGTTTTTGATAAGTACAAAACTTTTTGAGTATGATACTAACAAATACGTGTTTTGGAGGAATTAATTTGTTTTATAAAAAGCACAATGAGCTTGAACATTTAAAGAAGCATGGAGAAGCGTAAACGGATAAATCCTAAAGTTAAAGAAGTATTTGAAATATTTTGAAAGCAAAAAAGGATGATTAGACAGATTTTTCATGAAAAATCAACTGCAGAAGGTTTAGAGTTGACTCCGAAAGGTTTCGAGTCGACTCTGTTATGTTGAAAGAAGACTGGCACAGATTCGAGTTGACTTGAGGTCAATCCGAGCCGACTCTCTCAAAGAAGACAGAAGACTGTATTTTTATAACTACAGTGAAGTCGACCTTTGAGAAATTGAAGTCGACCTCTAACTTGAGACAGCACTAACGGCTAGTTTTCTGTACCATTTTTAATGGCTAGTTTTTGCTTCTAACGACTATTCCAGCTCCTCCAACGGTCAAAATCATTCTCCAGTCACTTCCAAACCTATTAAAAAGCTAGAGAATCATTTGAGAAGCAAGATTTGAGGAATGCAAGAGAGAAATACTTCATCTATTGAGGAAATATTGAATATCATTGAAAAAGAAGAAAAGAGAAAGATTTATGCACAGATTTCAAAGGGCTTTTAAGAGAGATCATCTTCATCAACTACTACACCCTCTCAAGTATCAAAGAAGAGAAGTGAAGCATCCAAAGAACAATTCATCAACCTCTTCTCCGTCCTTCAAAGAGTTCATTTTTTAGTTTTTATTTTGTGCTGAATTTCTATACATTGTATTTTGTTTTCTTTATAAATTTCTTTGGAAGAAAGAAACTTAGGAATTAAGCTCATCCAAGCCCAAAATTAAACTTGTTAGATTTTGATTGATGAGCCCGTAAAACCAACTGGGTTGATTGTGAGCCCAAAAAATAATTGGTTATAGATTGTGGTTGGTGATCTCAGAAAACTAACTAGGTTTGTTTGTGATCCCGAATAAAACAAACATGCTGTAATCAAGAGGATTATAGTGAAATTCTTAAAGAATTCTTGGTGAGTGGACGTAGGTGCGGAGTTGCACTAAACCACTATAAATTATTGTGTTTGTGTTGTGTCTTTTGGTCTCTTACTTTGCATACCTTATATTATTTTAATTCTTGCACAATTTTGCTTATTCCTACACATTGTTTACTCTTCACAAACACTCAAATAAGTTTAATTTGAAGCACATACTTGCTTAGATTGTTAATTTGGTTAAAATTTTTAAAACCATTTCACCCCCCCTTGGGTTGCTATATTTCTGGGCAATAGTTTTAAATTGATTTTATACCAATACAACCTGCACCAAGTGTCAGTATGGTACATCCCTCTAATAATGAAGCTCAGTATTAGGGATGTATTGGGTACTAGTTCCCTATCGGTACAGTATTGTATGCACCATACTAGCTGGTATGGTCTATCTTGTACCAGTCAATACAATCCGATAGATAAAAGCATGCTGCAAATCGTTTATCCTCTTTAAGGATTTGTGGTTGCTTGAAAACCTATCATTTTTTTGCTTTTGTTTTTCATTTTTTGATGTAGACTACTATAGCTACTAAGAACTGCAAAGATATATAGAATCTAAGGGTGTTAAGCATATGCAAGTAATGACCACCAACCAAGCCATATGAATGCTCATATACATATATATACATATGTGCATGTATATTAAAACAAGCTCAAAGGCTTCACAAAAGCCCTCTTCATAACTATAAGCTATGAGGAAAGGCAGAAAGAAACTGCCCAAGCTTAGGGCTTTGCTACAAGTTGGAGAGGATATGGTCTTTAATCACTCATTAGTACCATTTTAGCAAGCCTTTCTATGATGACAACCTTGGTACGCTAAATAGTTGGACAAGCTAAATTCAAGTTGCCCGATCTATTGGCAAAGAATGACATAATTTACTTGCCCGATAGTTTTGTTGTCTTTGTAAGATGGTACTAATGAGTGCTCTCATCACCCTCCCTCGATACAACACTAAAATTTTCTCTAGTGGATTTCTTGAAGCTGCAAAATATTATGAAACTGAAATAGAAGATCATTAGGTTTCTAGAGATCTAGGGAAGAATGGCCTCATATGTCAGCCTCCTTTAATTGAAGTTCAAGAATGCCACACTCAAGCTACAGTATGCTTGAAGATGTAGCCATGTCTTTCAAAATCCATCCATGAAGAGCAATTTTATTAGATCTTAGTAGTGAAATAGGCAATTTAAAAAGCTAAACATTATAAATTACCAAGAATTATGAACTGCATTCTACTACACTTGAACCCTAGTGCAGAGGTTATCAAAATGAAAGGGTGCAAGGACTATCCTCACAAGTATGCATAAGTACGAATGGGAGGTCACTAGAAGAGAATCACAGGACATACCGGACATTGACATTAGTTACAACACCAGGCATTGCCAAGTCCACTGCTTTAATAGCTTGGGGCAGGTATCCCACCATGGTGTTCAGAGAATTGTCTCGAAATCTTGAACTTACCTCTCATCTTTCTGGAGGCTTATCTCCTTGTACAACTATGTTACTCCAAGATTATTACAACACAATGCCCCTTTAGTGATGCAACCCAAGGACAAGGCTATAAAAATTAAACTTGCGAGAAAAAGAGGACAAACATGAATAAGAGAAGGCACATAGGGTAGTTGAAAGCATGGTTCACCGAACATCCCCAAACCACCCCGAACTGGGTGGTTAGAGCATTCGATTTGGAATGCTGGCAAAAATGGAGCGAGGGGAAGGAAAGAGAGAAAGAAAGAGAGAGGGGAGGGGAGGGAAGGAAAGGGAAATGCCAGTAATGGCCCCTAATTCCGCAGAGGGTTGCCAAGGCCGACGAGGCTCCACAATCCTCCATGAGATCCAAGAACAGAGATAAAGAGAGAGAGGGGAAAGGAGAGAAGAGGAGAAAGGGAAAAGTGGCGGGGAGGCCACTGAAGGACCATTGGATGGCCGTCGAACAGCCCAAAAAAACCGCATAGCCGCCGCGGATTTGAAACAAGGACGAATGTGTCGGCCATCCCGCCACCTTCCCCTCCCTCCTCTTCTCTCCCTTCCCCTCTCTATCTCTCTGCTCTCATTTTCTCTTGCGGAGGACCGCGGAGCCCGAGAGGTCTCAGCGGCTCTCCGTGGCCCTCCAGTGGCCACCGTCAGCATCTCTATCGAAATCTCTTTCCTTCCCTCCCTCCTCTCTTTCTCTCTTTTCCTCCCCAGTTCATCGCTCATTTTTATGTCAATTCAGACCCGATATGATTCGTTACATGGGTGTATCGAGTTGTACCGCCGGCCGGCCAACACAGGATCCGATTTCGAGTCGGTGATCCTTGGTTGAAAGCATCATAAGACAAATCTACCTACATCCAAATATCAGTTATCATGTCACAATATATCCCTTTAGTCTTCCATAAAATGATGCCTAATGACACCAAGATAAATTGCAGCAGCTCCAAAACCTTCCTAATCCAACCTAACATTAATTAGGACTCCTTTGACAAAAATCTACACAATTTTAAAGAATGAATATTGAATTTTTCAGAATATTTGAGGAATTTCCTATGAGTGTTGAAATTTCAGAAACCTTCCATCTGTCACTTTTGGTTCCTAAAATGCAGTAAATCCCATTCAAGATTCCATATCCAAAGACTTACCCCATGGAATTCATGTGGCTTCATTTCGTAAAGCTTTATAAAACCACAAAACATGAGTTTTATGTCATCTGTTCCATGAGAAACCTTTTTCCTAATTTTAAAATTGGTCCCTCAAAATGAAGGCCTAGAAATGGTGGTCAAGATGACTTGATGTTGCTAGACTCTGATGAATTTCTTTGAGATGATAAATTGCTTTAGATGTCATCGCCAACTAGTGAACTCATGATGAAAAAGTTAGAAATTCTTTCTTTTTCTTTGGGATAGGAAATAGGAAAGCCCACTAGGGTCCTTGCATTCTTCAGTTGAAGCACAATTAACTTGGTTAGCAATTTGAATAGCATGTGCCATGCATGTGATAGAGCAATGATGATTGATGGTTGTGATCCATCAAAATGGGAATATTTGATAATCTACTTTCAAATCATACTGGCAACTTTTATTATAAAAAAATAGTGAATATTTTATAAAATTGGTCCCTAGTTGTCAAGGGCCCCTGGCCACCTAGGGACCTAGGAAAACCTCTCAATGACTTAACCCATCTTTAAAAAATAAAAATACAAACCATAAAGTCAAAAACAATTCAATTTTCTCAAGCTATACATAGAAATAACCAAATAGACCATTATAGTAAAATAGGCATTAATCAGAAGAAAAGAAAGATTTAATCACAAAAGTCAAATATAAGTGGTAAAAAATTAATGCACCTAAAGTTAAAACAATTTAACAAGTATCAACTATACACTAATGACTTGATTAACAAGCAATAACTATTACAATTTGCAATAAACAAGAAGAATTATTATGAAAAAAGAAAAAGAAAAGAAAAGCAATGTTAACATGGGGATTCAAAGAAAAAAATAAAGAAACAAAGTAAAAACCAAAAAGACAGAGACCAAAACAGAATGGAAAATGATGAAAAAGAGATGAATAGGAGATCTTTCACAAGAGAATAGAAATGAGAAAGAGGGAATAGAGAAGGGAAAAAGGAAAAATTAGATAGAAGCAGAAGAGAGGAATAAAAAGAGAAGAAAAGAAGAAAAAGAAGAACATGAATGCCTTCTTGGTTGGGACTCTTGGGTCAAACTCAAACATTCAAGTTTATGTATGTTTACTAACCAATTGATGCCCAAAGGTTAAACTGAAAGAGAAAGGGTCAACAATGTATATCAAGCTTAATACCCCTCACACGTAACCCAAACCATCCATGTGAATGGACCACTATAGCTGATATGAGTCAACATAACTAACATAATAACTTGAATAACTCAAGATAATAACCAGCAAGGTACACCATCCCACCTTGAACCAGGCGGTATAGGCGTGTCATACCATACTAGGGGCAGACCGGCATGGTTCCACCCCTCGGTTCAAAAAACTGGCAAGCGAGTGGGAGAGAAAGAAGGCAAATGAGGAAGAGAGGGGGGGAGGGAGAGAGAGGAATGGAGTCCTCTCTTCTCCACTCCATCCACCTCTCTCGATCTGCGCTGCCCTCTCCCTCCCCCCCCCCCCTCTTTCACTCTTTTCCTCTCTTTCCTTCTCTCTCCTCCTCCCTCTGCTGCCCTCTCTCTCTCTATCACCCCCCCACCCCCTCCCCTCCTCTCCTCTCTTCTTCTCCCTCTTCCTCCCCCTTGACAGTTTCCCTTTGCTGGTAGGCGCCAAAACAACACAGCATGGAGGGGATTTGAACTCATAATCTCCAACAAACCTGCTCTTTGATACCATGTTATAACCCACTGACCTCAAAACTTAGCCGAAAGGAACCAGATCAATATATATCACACTAAACAATATCTAGTTATATGGATATACTGGATGCAGAATTTAAAGGTTTGGGACCAATTTGTTGGATGGCTAATTCAATGGTAACTTATAGAAATAGTTTATTAGGCCGATCGATTTGATAAGATATAGTTGGTTATGGCAATAAAAAATTTCTTCCAGGAACAGTACACTTTGTTTTACTTGTCCTATGTCATTCTAAAGCAAAATGAATTTGTGAAGAAAGAATCACCTAACACCTAATGCTGATCTTTGCTGCCTTCATTTTGTTGATGGTTATAATTAAAATAAATCTGCAATTCAATCATTTGATATAAATTATATTGATGATGTTTTCCTCTATGTACATTGAATATGCCGCTTTGCTAGTTTACCAAAAATAAGAGTTCAAAGGAATAGAAATAGAGTCTTTCAAATCAAGATAATTTCCTGACCAATTAAAGCTCAAATTCCAAATTTCAAGGAGCTTGAACCAACCAAAACTCTATTAACACATTCCTAATCTTCATCCCCTAAATAAAGATAAAAATGCATACAAGTAATATATAATAATCTGAAGAGTAATTTAGATCATAACTTGTGTTGCTCATCATCATAATGAATTAAAATACCAGACTCTACCCTTGCATTTCTAAAACTGGATGATGGCAACCACTTTGAATCCATTTTGCAATCAAATTGTTAGATCTTGGCCTCAGATAGTCTACATCTATATTTTGAATGCATTTGATCAAAGATCGGTTGAAGTAAAATATTATACTGAAAATTAATGGATTATCATCTAATATATCTTTAATCCTGAGCACCGGCTTAACAGTTAGATCTTGCAATGGTACATCATAAATATACTTGATCTCAATTTGTTCCTTGATGGTCAGATATTGCTTGGATATTGCAATGAGTACTCTTACAATTGAATGACCTAATTTTCAAGAAGAGATACATCCACCAAAGCCTCAACCAAACCATTATCAACTACTTAACCTTCAATCGTATAGGACACAAGATTTTTTGACTCCATTAGCAGTATCAAATTTTTGTAGATTTTTAATATTGGGTCTTTCTCTGCTCCACTTGCAAGTGGATGGTCATTAGCAGGACCAATACTCTACAACATACACAGGTCAGTATGTACCAGCTGATATAGGTTGTACTAAATCTAAATGTACCCAAATCCTAGCTAGCAAAACTTGTGACTCAGGATAGCCTTTTTTGATTGGTTATCCCATGATTCATGGCCTTATTTTCTGAAAAAAATTGAAATGCCATAATCTAACAAGTCATCTTATCTCTTCCGAAATTTTGATATCCCTTCTCTCCTTTCTTTCAGCATTACATGGGATAATGGCCATCCACTAGGTGCTTCATTATTATATTTGTTTCCAACTAGGTTGCACATGCTGAGTTCAAGATCAACTAAAATAGTGACTTCCATAATTAAAAGGATTTCCTAATCAAGATTTCGACATCTAAATCAACACTCCCCTAAAGATTTTTCCAACTTTCAAGCCTCAAATCTATATTATGACAAAAAGATTTTTTTTTTATTTTAGGAATGTCCTAGTAATTTTTTTGATTTTATTTCCAATTTACCTTGAATCCAAAATCATTATCCACATGCCATATCTCAATTCATTATCTTCTTGCTAATCCCCAGTTGTCTCTCTTCAACTTGAATTATCATGTAGATATCTTTTATTAGGGATGGAAGCTTATATCTCTCTCCCTCTCTTTCCATATCTAACTCATATCTAACTTGTCTCACTAAAATCCGACTCACCCATGGTCACTCCCTCACCCCTGGTCCACCTAATACTTTCCCTTTCTTCCACTCTTGTTTCACTTTAATCTCTTAAACACCCTTTCCTAATTGCCTCGTATTAATGACCTTTAATCATGGCAGGCTAGTTATTATCAATACAAAGCTTTATTTTAACAGGGAAATTCCGAAATAAAAACATTCCAACATAAATATTTCACTCTTCTCCGAATGAGAAAGTTACAGTTTCAATTTGCAAATAACTCTCACTATAATTTTCTGCTGATGTTATGTTGTATTTTCTTATTATGTATTTTCTCTATTATTTACTCTGGTTTACTCTTTTAATCTTAGTCATCTAGTTCCTAATTCTGTAATATTTTCTGTATTATTTTGTAGTTTCTTATTTCTAGTATCAAATTGTTGCAGGTAAAATTGGAAAGGCAAAAGATACCCTACAAACATAGAATAAGCAGGTGAGCAGGAGGTTAGGTCAAAAAGTAATTTAGACGAATGATTTTTGATGGAGCTAAAATTGATACTTTCACATGAACAACAGTTTATTTAATTTATATCCTTAAAAATTATATTGATGGGAATTTCAAAAATAGGATCTTACTTCTTACTTTTCCAAGAATGCATTCTCTTACTTCAATCTTGATGTCCTGCTATACAAATCTAATAGAGAGTAAAGGAGGGGAGGCAATAATACGGTATATACCTTACTCGCAGCATCTTGATAGAGAAGATTTCCATGTCACATTTTGGTTTGTTAGCTAAGTCTTTGCCAATAGGATGTTGTGTTTTATATAGCTCTCACGATTTTCCCTAGCATCTATATAATAATTACAGTCATTTTAGGAAAACTATATAAAGAGAGGTCTTACCTACTATGTTTAACAAGATGGAAAGGACAAACAAGACAACAAAAGGATAAAAAGAAAATCAAAGATATGAGAGAGAAATCTGTACTTGAAGACTTAAGGCTAAAAAACTGACTGGCAAACATAAAAGCAGATTACTCAACCCAAAGCTAAATGTAATATTTGATGTTCCTCCAAAACTCACCAAACACCAATATTTTCTCTTGAAAAACTCTCAAGCTCTAGTTGTAGGATAGACGATGCTCCACATATCTAACTATGTGATGAAATCCCACATAAGGAGCCACTATTCAACAATATCAAGAAAAGAAACTACCTTTTGACTGGTAATCAATCCCCTGTATGCTAGGTGAAATCATAATATACTAGCAACTAAGGCATTACTCATCCTCCAAAATTAAGGGCTCATATGCAATCAGTGTTACCCTTTCAGACAGAGTTATTCCATCTAAGTATCTTCGCAAAGACAAAAGTTGAAATGAAAATTAGATATGTGCTAGCTTTCTATTTTAAAAATTCTAATGTCTTTAGAAGCTTCCGATAGATATAACCATGATAAGCATGGCGAAGAGTTGGTTCATATCTTCAACTTCCTCATATTAGGTTTCTCATGTTCATCTGGACCTAGGCCCCTAATGTACTCTCTTAACAATCAAGTAGCCTTCCTACAAAGCCAACAAGTAAATAGCAATATTGAAGAGCTTTGGGAATCTAAAGACCAAAGCACTCCCCATGCAATAAGCTTGGACTAAAACAAGCACCAAACTCGCGGAAGTCAACTTATCCCAAGTTCTGCAAGGACTTAATCAAATAGTCTCAATTGTTTTCAACTTCTCATACTGCAAACCTAACAAAAATATAACGATGTGCTCTGCTTTCATCCCCCGTCCTAATACTAATGAAGCATGCTACTTGCATTCTCTAGCTCCCTCAACCCTAAGCCACTTTAGCCATTAATCTTTATTACAACTAATTGATTAGATGAAAGCCATTTTAATAGTGTTCCCTGAAATCTTCATTTTGATAATCCAAAGGAAATTCTTCTCGTTACTCCCAAATCATAGTTCGGGCCAATGTCCTGAGAGTTGATATAATAGCCTGGGGGTTAAATAGCATGTAGCAGATGGTGAGCATCATGTACCCAAGGCAGGCTGCTAAGAAATATAAATACTTTTTCCTAGCATGTATCAAATAGTTAATAACTAATAAATGAGAACCAAATTATGAACATGAATACATGATAAAAATAAAAAATGATCTTGTTGGTATTTATTTTTTCATCTTGTTATTAAGCGTTATTAATTGTTCATTGCATTCCTTCCAGAGCTACAACAGAAAGCAACAAGGAAACCATAAACTTGACATAGAGCAATGCTAAATGCTGAAGGCCTAACAAAGGTAAAGAGCAATGGTAAAGTACTTTGTCTCCTTTTTATTTCATCTTTCTTTCCCTCCTTCAACTCACTGGTTGCCAACATGTGGACAGGTCCACTGGTTGTTGGAATCTGCAACCAGGGAAGAAAGGAAATAAGATGAAGTTGGCAGTGCGAAGATGGGGGGTGGGAACTAAAACAAGAGGAGAAAAATCAAAGCAGAAAAAGAGTGAATATCCTTTGTGAAGGAAGGGAAAAAGGAGGTGAGAGGAGACAAAAAGGTGAAGGAGAATAAGATGGTTAGTGCACTATTGTCACCTAATCACAATATACTCACAGAGCTGGAGAGAGGAAAGGGAAGAGATGAGGGAAAGAGAACAGGAGGTAAGGAAAAAGGAGGGACGATCAACTAGTGGCAATGCCTAACAATAATGCTGAGGGCACCGAACTAAGGAAAGACGAGAAGAAGAAGAAGAAGAAAAGAAAAGGCATGAGGAAAACAAAAAGAAAAAAAGAAATAGAGGGCAAAAAAAAAAATTATCTATGCAAACTCTGAATGGCATCCACATTGATGCAACCATGGAGCTCTGGTAGTAAGGGCTCCACCTTTCTTTCTCCTCCCCCACCCCCCCCCCCCTTCCCCCCTTCACAAACACCCCCCCGCCCCCAACAAAAAAAAAAAAGGGGGAAAAAAAAGGAAAACTCTTCCTTTCTGTTGGCTAGAGCTCAAATAGTCCCGTTCTAAGCCGGATCCCTCCCTTCTAAATGACCAAACCAGGCTTAATTGCACCATATCAATTGACCATGTTCTTAGAAACTTATCCAGATCACTTTAACAGGGTGTGTCTATTATATGAAAAATAATAGAGGATACCATAGCATGCTAGAACCTAATTTATAGCCTGCATTGTTCCTGACTGAAATGTCATGGCAAGGCAATTCAAGCCTGAAATCACAATAATTATTAGGACAATGCATTGACGATCAACATCATAGTTCCACAAGCACGTCTATGGTTTTACATAGTACATCTATGGTTTTACCTCCTAGAATCATCTCCCTAATGTTTTAGTACCTTTTGCATTTTCCAAACCTTAGTATGAAGCTTAAGCACACAAAACACTGCATCGAAACCAATTCCGATACATAACTTTAGCTAGTAACGGCTAGAGTCATCTGTAAAACATTGAAAGATCAAATATCAAAATTTAACTAGCATAGATTACAGGTTGACCTTCTCAAGCCATCTACCAAAGCTTTTGGTGCCTTTTTCATTTTCCCACCTTAGTGTCAAGCTCAAGTATAAACTGGTAAATACTCCACCTTGCATTCCTTTAACATTAGTTATAGTTTTTATTTCTAACTTGTCGTATGCATTAAGATAATAATAAGAGAGAAAAGCTTGCTGTTATGTCAATCAACCACTCAAGTTAAAGGCATTCTCCAATTCTTAGGGGCTACTTTGGAACTTATCAAAACAAAGATCACAAATCCCAAAAAAGTTAAGCAAAGAAATTTAAGGGAAAAAATCTCATTATAAGTCTTAGTTGTATCTCAGCACAGCTTTGCAGTCATAAAGGTGTAGTGCAGCTCAAAAAAAGAGTGCACAAAAGGATGACATCTTGAACTTGGTAGCAGTTTGCATCAAATAATGGGTTCTAATCTATCCAAATATTTTTAATCCAAGACATCTAAAGCACAACATAGCAAGTCTGATCAGTAACACACCAAAAAAGACCAGCTAAAGCACATCCCAAAATTTTTGTTTTCTTGCCAACAATCTAAGAAGCTTTGAGTGAGGTTTTGAAAGCATATAAGCTAATCGGCATTTGTGCAAGGTCACATTCTCCATCAACAAACGTGTATTACCTTTTTCCTGCTTATTGATGAACTGCAAATGATATCAATCTAAAACTGGTTATCGAGACAGTACCATAATTCGATCTAGAAGAAAACATAAAAAAAGAACAAAAGTAAATAGAAAATAGTTTGCAAGCACATCAAAGTTTTCTTCAAAGAGTAAATTCCAATATCACAACTGATATGTAATGGCTTTCAGCATACAATTTCATATAGCATGCAAAATTCCCTATCTTTCAACATTATTTTAAAAAAGGAAAAAAATAAAGAAATGTAAATACTAAGTTTAGATCCTTGACCTTTATACGCTCAAAATTCCGTTCCTGTTGCATGAGTTGTTTTAACTCATCCTCTTGCTTTCTCCTTTCCAGCTGGTTTCCCACAAATGAGAAAATGTCAGTCTCCAATTTTGCAGAAGACGAACATTCAGATCTTACAATAACAGCAAGCATGACATATTTTAGTAGCGTGCCTGAATTTTCCTCTGCTCTTCCGCCTTGCGTCGAGCTTCCTCAGCCAAAGAAACCTGACGAGCAACTTCTAATCTCTGGCGGTTCTGTTGCTCTTCACGCTCAGCTGCCTCACAATGAACCTTAGCAGCATCAAGCAAATGTTTGCAATATTCAACATGAGTCTCTATTTTCTTCTCATCGAACCCATGCGAGTGGTAGCTAGAAGCCGCAGACAACTGACTGAACACACGGACTGCATTTTTCAACTCTGTGACTGTTGAACGTACCTATGGCATAAATTTAAATAACATGAAATGAACAGTATAGAAGTGACAAATAATAAAATAAGTTGGTCAAAACATTATTTTAGAAATATAATGACATCCAAGATATTGAGATAGCAAATGTGTAAGTGCATATATTCAAGTTCTCGGACAGGGAAAATTGTCATATTATAAACCTAAGGAATAAGAATGATATTAAAAACAATAAGCCATATACATCTGACAAATCCTGTCACTGGCCCACATAGTATGCCTTCAATGAGTAACGTGATACATTGCAAAATTTTAACCATGCAGTTTTATTAAGAATATTCACTTGCTTGTTGTTATTGAAGCTTCTTATTTCCAGAAATCAGTTTGTCATCTCATGTACTGCATGTGGCTTTTTTTAAGCATAAGTGTTATTTAATCTAGCAAAAAGCTGATTACACTGATATTGCTCCAAATGCCTTCTATTCCATGTTTTTGTATTGGACAGTAAAAAGTACAGTCAAGAAGCCAGATTATTAATCTTGGTGGCATAGTAACTAATGATCTATGAAACTGTTTATAACAATCAAAATAATAAAATTAAAAAAATATATATTTTGGAACAGCAACAAGAAGGGTATCGAAGTTTGGATAGTCCATCTTCCTCATATCTTGTCTCACAGGAGCATGAAGTTTTTCAATTCTTCTTGACAAAGGATATTGGTGTTTTTTTGAAAGACAAATTTTGCTCTGAGATGGACATATTTAACATACCATACGAAATAGCAAATCCAATCAGACAGCCCCAAAGTGATGGAGGCATTTCAGCTGGCAAGTTGTTGTCAACCATATAATGCACACAATGTGGGCTGTCGACCATCTCCAACAGCCATCATGAGCTGACATCGATGAAATAAACCAATTGTATAAATATGATTCTTTGAAGGATTTAAGTCAAGGTCTTGCAAACTGGCAACCATGTGATGTATGACACTAAGGTCCATGGATCTGTACACAGCCTCATCGGAAAGTCATTGTAAGGTTATTGCTGGTTCACACCAAAAAAGCAAGCTCCACCACGTTCCTTTTTATTTCCATTAATATTCTGTCCATTAATCCACATCACCTGAGACATTTTAACAGTTGTTTGGGAGAATGGATTTGAAAGGGTGTGGAGGACGGACACCACTGCAATGCTATTTATGGGATATGGAGATTTCAGGTTCTCTAAGAGAACAAAAAAGTAAGATATGTCACAAAAGAAGAGACTCAAGAATTCAGATTTCTTTGAAGGTGGGGGAGGGTCCCCACATTTTGCTCAGCATAGCAGCTATTGGTAGGTGTTTCCTAATATTAACTCATAGTTAAGCAGGTGAAACTTGAGGGTTAGATAATTAAAAAATAGCAACCAGATAAATGAGAATGCTCAATAATGAAAAAAAATCATAACTGACCTCATCAGCAGTCCTTTTTGTCTTCTGTAGAGTTGATGCTGAAAATTTTTGCATTGCAACTCCTGCATCAAACCGAAGTGTATAATTCCAGGGTGCCAAATGGATGGCTCTTAGTAAAGTTTTCTTGCAGTCTTGCCATTGTTCAGCCTCATAATAAGTACGGGCTAAATATAGGAGAATTTGTGTATCTGTGTCATGGTAGAACTTCCGCAAGCAGTTTTGATACTGCAAAAAAGCATGTCAACTTGAATGCATAAGAGAGTCACCTGAAAAGAAAAGAAAACTTGAGTAATATACTTACCATTTTCACAGCCAAGGCAAAATGACCTTGAGCAAAATAAACATGTGCCAGATTTACCCAGACATCTGGCATCTGAACAAAGACACTTCCAGATGCTGCTTCTTGCACCTATACTTCAAACACCATGCTTATGTAAACAACTTACTACCAGATGAGGATGTAAACTGATAAGTAGCCTTTACTGACCTGTGTAAATATATCCTTTGCAACATCAAAATGACCTTTTTCAGCCAACACAATACCAGCGCCATTGGCAGCATATAAGTTTCCAGGATGCAGCATCAAAACCTGAACATGGAAGATTAAATGATCGCATACAGTTGAAGTATGATTTTGCATCAGGCATGTAAGCAATATATGATACAAGAACCAAAGATTGCAAAAAGTGAAAAGGAACTTCTGACAATAGAACAAATATGGAAGGCAGATTCTCATGAACATATCTATAATTTTCAATTCATAACCAATCTAAGTTTTCCCAATTCACGGAACAACTTAAGGATCTTCCTTTGCAAAAAATTAAAGAAGAAAAAAGGGAGATGGATATTATCCTGGGGTGGACCAACATGCAGTAGACAACAGAAAAGGAGTGAGAAAAGTTCAGGAAAGACGGAATTTCCAGTAAGCCATGAAAAAGGTAACGAAACTATGAAAACATGATAAAGAGAACATGGTAAGACTCCAATATAAGTCTTCACCTACCGTTAGCACATGGCTAATATGAATGGTAGCTTTATCATCAAATAGTAATTCTCTAGGTCTATCTAATGTGTTTTCCTTACTATGTTATTTGGGAACTATGATAGCATGGGGCAGATTGAAACATGCTAGTGCCACTCCACTTCCCTAACTTGAACTTGATTAGATCAGGCTTCAGAAAATCTTAAACATTATGCCTTTAGGCTGGTTGAAAATATCGAACTGTAATGAGATGCACTCTTTGAGAAGCCCATTATCTGATCAAAGTATAGCTTGTTGACTGCCCTATGACAACAAGTTGTCCGGCAAATAAGAACCCCTTGGTTCTTCAGAGGCATAAACATAACTAGAAGGAAAAAAAAAGAGCAAAAATTAAAGAAGTTGACATGTCAAAGATCTCTCACACATAAGGTAATGAGCACCTAGATGACAGGTAGTCAATGTTTTTCTTTCCAAAGCAGTCTTCATGTCGAACAAAATTGAACAAACAGTCCTTGATAATTCGCTTCAGAAAAGTAGTATAACATTTGGTGGCATAGGAAATAAGCACAAATTGATAATAATACTAAAAGCAAGTAAATGTTGAAAATGTTGAAGACACGTTTGGTATTGTATGATAAAGATAGTGCATGTAGAAACACTCTCTTAGAATTCTCTAAACTAGGTAAAGCTTCTAGTACAAGAAGAGAGTCAATGGTTGGACCAGGTCATGAAATGTAAATCCAGCAGTGTAGCAGGTGACACTTTCAAGAACCACTTAAGTACGATAGAAGACAGAATTCTAATTCTAGAAAGAGCTTCAACTTCAGCCTTCATAAAATCAAAAACAGAAAAGTTACTGATCTTAGACAATATAAAATAACTATGTGTGTAATACATGGTCCAAAACCGGAAGCCAGAGAAAGCTCTCCTACTTAAGGATCGCAAGAAATGCTGTTGTTTCTCTTGCTATGAAGATAAAAAAAATTGTCCAATAATAGGAAGAAAATAGCCATTACAAAACACACATTCATACAAATAAAAGCGCATTTAGCATCTATCACAACCACCTAATGTGGAAAGACATCCAAAAAGCCGGCCAGTGCTGTCAACATTGTGTGCCTATATGCAGGCTCAATGTAGATCTAGGGATACAAAAAGTATAGTTTTCATAAGACAGATCATTTAACTGGCAGTTCATGATGGGCAAAGGATTATGCTTGGCATATCAGGATACGATGATATGCAATTAATTGCAAGCAAACTAGCAAATTTTAAAACCATGCAGTAAGCTAAAAGAGATAACACAATAGAAAATACTAAAATGACTCATTGCTACCAAAGGACATAAACTGTATTAGAAATAAGAGAAAACAGCACATACTTTGGTGTAAAGTTCCTTCGCCTTCTCGAGATGTGTAGCTTCTAATTTTGGACCTCTTTTCTCAGAACGTAAAGCTGCAAAATAGTTCCAATTTGCCTACAGGATCAAAAAAGGAGAATCACTAGATTTGTGAGGAATATACAAAGGAGAGATTAATCACAAGCAAATTTCAAAAAACCCATGCTATCACAAGGACATGAATTAAGGCTCTGACAAATGCCCACAAAATAGCGATTTTAGGTTTATGTAGATGTATCCACAGATCACTGCATAGAAAACCTTAGAAAGCAAGGCAAGGGAAACATTAAGTGTCATGAGAATGACACGCACCAGGGAAAGAAGGGAATAAGAATCTTTCCCATCAGTTGCATCTTTAGCAGCACGGAAGGTATCTTTAGCTTTAACCCAGTCATCATTCAAAAGTTCCAGAGTACCAAGCATAGACAAAGCATTGGGGTACTTGTCGTCCACTTTGAGAGCATCGCCAATCTATAAAAAGGATCAGTTTTGTGGCATAACCTAATAAACCAAGTAATCAATCATCAAATATAAATAGATACCAATTGGATGCCTAATTGAATATCATTCCGCGATTTGGCCATGGCAGCAAGCCTCAGATAAGCATCAACATAGTCTGGATACTGTACGGAAAACAGAATATATCAGGATGTCAAATAAAATCATTCAGAAGCCATATATAAAATCATAAGTCAACATAAGCAGTAATCGTACCTAATTAATTTGGTTTCAACTATAACCACTGGTTCCTATACTTAAAGTTCTACCCAAATACGTAAATGTTAACCATGCAAGCCAAAGAAGAAATAGCTACAAAGACTTTCATAGAAACCATATCAGCTTCAAAATAGAGGTTAACATTTGCTCCATTGTGTGCGTCAGGAGAATGACTACTGATAGACTTCCTAAGGCATCATGGTAGATATTCACTTGTTTCAAGTAATATATATAAATAGAAACACTAGAATTTCAAGAATGTTTTGATAAATTTATAAATGAATAAATTTTTCATATAATAATGAGAACAAACACTTGCACATTGTCCAGATTTCCAATGGGAGATCTCCCAGGACGTTAGTAACAACTGTAAGCATCATGAGCAGTTTAAAAAAAGGTATGAGAAAAGTAAAGTTCAAATATAAATCTGAAAAAAAAAATGATACTAATGGAGGTTTTGTGACTTCATTTGGAAATAAGATGCTGGAAGGAAAAGGTATACCCAAACAAGTGAAATAGGGACACTGACATCCTTCTGTTATTTATTACTTACAGAGTAACAGTAATCCCTTTAAAAAAATCAAATATAATGTATGACCAAATGGCATGTTTTCTAAGAGAAGCAGCTCAGAACACAGTTGGAGAGGACCAAAAAGAAGAAACTGAAAGGTCCAAAAAACTTGAAATCATGAAATAGGAAAACCATAAACAGAATTTGGTTGAGACATGCCAAGGTTCAGAAGAAAATCAGCAGATAGTGATGCAGACATGAGATATGGTAACTTCATTTAACCCAAAATATTGTTATTTTCCTTTTTTCTTCAGCCATAATGGATGCATAAGACATTAGTGTCATGATTGAAATACCATAACTGAAAAGAGGCTGAGATAATGCATGCACACAACACCATCATATGTGGAGATGATAAGTAGGCAAAGTAGAAGCATGTCCGAGCCATTGTGAACGAAATAACTAATATTGAAGAAGATGCTCAGATTAAAGAAAAAAATGTGGATTCTCTAACTTGCTGCAGTACAGGCCCACCTAAAAAAGATATTCCCCACACATGCAATCCAGGTTAGAACTGCCAAAAGATTATGCCCTTCTTCACATTCATAATGCAATGCACGTTGTGAGCATGCATTTTAAACACATACTCCGTAGCAACTAATAAATAAAAGTTAAAAAAGAAAAGAAAAGGCCGAACATGTTACAGGCTTCATCTTCCAGCAGCAACATACACATGCATGCACACAAGCAAACAAGCACATGAATGAATACGTTATAAATTACACAAAGCATACATCCTTTAACAACATCACTCAATCATACATGTGAAATACCTTCTAGAGTTCAACTTATTTTCATATTTAATAAATACAGAGAAATGCAATAACTTGACAATAAGCCCAGATATGGTAATCACTTAGTTCATGCACAAAAGGACTAAATCTCAAAATCTGTCACTAGAAAGTAAGAACAGTTGCACATATTGAAAAAACAAGCCACAATGGATAAAGAAGAAAGCAGGAGAACAACAACATAAAGTTCATATAACATGCAGAGGCAACAAATGAAGAAAAGAGATGGTCATATTAATATTCATGGGCTCTTAAAAGTAAATACTTAGACAAGACTGACTCTGTGGAAAGCAAATGATTGGATCTGAAAAGAGAGCATACCAAAATTTTAAACAAAATATTGCACTCCATATCTGCACTATGTGCCCCTTATATAGACATGCAGCACCCAATTGATTATCGTGTAAACTACAACAAAGTCAGTTTAGTCATCCATCACCGTGAGCAAACCGTGCCGTATGCCCTTTATATAAAAAAAGAACATATAAAATACCATAAGATTAACAACTGGTTTTTATTAGCATTTCACTTGACAACTTGTGCATACTTGCCAGCATGCAAAGTTTGCAGACTCGGTACCGGAAGCTGTGCCGGTTACCGGCCGGTATCGTACCATACCATACCGAACCATACCGACAATAAAAAATAAAAAAAAATCCCACCCAATGGCAAAAAAAAAAAAAAAGTAAAAAAACCAAGCAGAACCAGACCGAACTGATACCATACCGGACCAAACCGCCCGGTATCATGTGGTTCGGGCCGATACCGTACCGAACCAACCAGTTCAGGCTATTTTTCAAAAAAACCAGCTTGAATCGGACCGGTTCCCCGCCGGTGCAGTACGGTATAGGGTGTAACGACCGGTTCGGACTGGTATAGAATACTATGCTAGCATGCAACCTCGAGTGTATGCAAATGTGAACATAATTATACGCAAAAAGGCAAGAGATGAGCACATGTGCACACAGGCACATGCGCGCGCGCGCATGCATGCATGCAAAGAGAAAGAAAGAGAGAGAGGAAGAGGGAGAGTGGATGATACCTTGAACAAGATCAGGTGGTACAAAATGCTTGCTTTTCCGGTTTCTTGTAACTGCTCGAGTAATCTGGCCAGATTATATAGTGTAGTGACGTTATCCCAAGGCAAATCTAAAGATGTACCCTCTGCCTCAAGCTGCTGGAACAAGCTGAAATCCCTGTACTGCACAGAATAGGCACTACAATCAACCTTGGAACTGCCTATTCTCCCATCCAAAACTGAAAGCCAGATGCCTTCACCCAATGCCTCCTTAAAAGTTTGTTCAGCCAACTGAAAAATCAGATAAAAGATACAGCTATGCATTAGCTCTAAGCCTACACTATAAGTTGTTGTTTGCATGAGTTTATCCCTTTACATAAAAAAATTCATAAACCAGCTAACTCTTAAGCACAACTACAAATAATTGGCTTTTTCTGCAAATTATACAAGTTATACTATAGCTTGCTTTTACAAACCTGAAAGTCTCCCTTTTCAAAGTAGAGAACCCCGATATTGTTGAGCAATTGAATCGGTACTTCTTCACCTCTTTTACTGAGAAGATTGCGAGCCTGTCATATAACAATGTTTTAAAACCAGTCTCAAGAAAATAAAGCATGAAAGTAAGGAACTAAACATGCAAATCAGTGTGAAAAATCAATATAGCTCCACCAAAATTGAAATTAGTGGGTTGATTGTCTGAAAGAGCACAATGTATAGAAAATTTTAGTAAAACTAATCATGAGAATCAACATGCAACATAAACAAGCCATGATCAAGTAATCCAAAAATTACACATGATTCCAAGGAATACATAAAGTTCACGCAATACGTATATTCAACATTGTTCATTATTAGCTGGAAGGTACGACAGGAACCAACCTGCATCCTACCAACATCAGGTCAGCTATGCAGCAGAACTCTAATGCAAAGGCTTTCAGAAGAAAAAAGGTAATGACCTGTTACCAAGTTGACGTCAACAATCCCATGGATTGTGCCAAAGAAGGATTAAAGCACCATGTACCACACTTGTTGCAGTCCTGCATTGGCACAGTACAATATAATACATGCTATATCAAACATGCTCTAGGGTTCACAACAAGTATCGGCGAATAGTACCGAACCAGCTGCTTGAGGGCATACCGTTTTTATTAAATCCCTCCTCAAAGCCCTCCAGCTCTCCCGACACTCTCGAAGGTCAAAGCCTCACCTGCCGTCTCCCCTTCCCACCTCCTCAAGCCTCTTTCCTCTGAAGAACGCTGTCTAACAGCATTTCATCCACGTCCAACATTGAAGATAACATCCCAACCAGGTGAGCTCTCTCTCTCTCTCTCTCTCTCTCTTCCCCCAATTGGATCCAGACTATCAGATGGCTCGAAGCCCTTGAAGCCCTTGTGAAGCCCTCGTCTCCCTCTCCTGCCTCCTCTAGTCTCTAGCATCTGACAATATTGTCCAACAGCATCTCGTCCATGTCATCTCGTCCATGTCAGATAATGATGATAACATCCCAACTAATTGAGTCCTCTCTCTCCATCCCTACCATCGGATGCGAAGGGCCCTACCTCTCTCCCTCCCACTCCTTCTCCCTCACCCCCCCCCTCTGGTTCCGATACATCGCTGTTCAATACAGTACGTACCAATATCATACCAAACCAGTTGTTGGCCGGTACGACTCCTGATACCACCGGTTCAGCAAACCTTGGTTCACAATCAAAAAAATTAATCTTTCTTGCACTATGCTGACAGATGTACAACAAATTAGTATGTATATAACCCAAGGCTCATACTATATAAAAAGATCATCATTATCTATGCCCCATAAACTTTTTCCAGTTTCCATAACCAAATCTAAAACCTTCAAGATGAGAATTTTCTCGTCCCTTTTTCACACCTTGCACCCACCATTCCTAAAGCTCCACCAAATCAACTCCCTAATCTCTAAATGAAAAATCCCTTTTATAACCTCTCCCACAATCGGGCCCTTGCCCCTGCATGCACGCTACTTCTAAGCTCCAACCACCAGTTTTGCGCCACCCCCCCCCCCCTCCCCCCACATAAGCCTCACCCTCACACAACACCACCTTTAACACTTCAACTAAAGACTGCACAATCGCTTACCTCTAAGCACCAATGGCCCAAACCCAGTAGGACAAATTTGTGCAAGTTTAGCATCAAGAACTCAATCCTCAAGACTTGGCATACCTTAAGCATACACAGAAACCTTCTCACTCCTGTTTTGTAATAATGATCAGCTTCAAGCTCCCAATTCCAATACATGGCCATCCTAAAGCAAAGTTACCATTCTTTTATTCTTTTGATATGCCCCTTGTTCTAACATAGTGGCACAAACCTTGGTTTGGACTTAAACTCAATATGTACCTAGTCCAAACACAGCTAAGAGTTGGGCAATGTATGAGTCTTAACATGCCCAATCCCAACCCATAGATCCAATGGGTCATACAAATTTTCACTATTCTGGACCCACACCTAAACCTGAATGATGGATGGATAGTGCACTAGTAAAACTAGACTCTAAATTCCAAAGGGACTAAGTTCTGCATTGATAGAGATAAGGACTCAACCCAATGACTTGATAACACTCCATATTATAAAATAATACTAGTTAATGCTAGCTAATCTATCCCAGGAATACTATTTCCTAGACTAAAATATAAGTGTGTTCACTTCGCAATTTCGCATGTACATAAATTCCTTTCTTTGTGAGTTTTTGTTGATACTTACTTACAAGGATAGTCCTTTATAGAAAGGATAATATCAACAGGCTGTGCACTAGAAAAGAAGAAAAAAAGCCAATCTTGTTGCCAAAGAAGCTTGTCATACATTTTCTTGAGCAAATTTTGAAATATGCCATAATTATGGTCAATACACTCCAGATGCAGCAATTTGACAAAAGACACAATACTTTCCTTAATAATGCAACTCCAATTTAGATTTGGTAAAATGTTATCAAATACATACCATGTGCATTAAAATGGTATTTATAATTAGCACTAGATTTTAGCATGTGCGATGCACTAGCGGTACTGGTCAAATATTGAAAAAATAGGGGATCCAAGGATGCTATCATAAGTCCCAAATAAGCTTGAAGGTTCATGACATATACTATAACAACATTTGCTATTTTCTGGTTTCTTGCATTTGGTACCTTTGTAGATGTGACTCACTAGAATACAATTTTGTTTGATGCATGTGACCACTTCTTAGGAGAAAGCTTCAACTTTTTTCTAATTCAGTTTATTCGTGAAAAAAAAATTTGGTTATACTCCAAGGATAAGTCTAAGTTGTGAAGATTATGTTGGAAAAGTGGTTGCTTTTGCATTAAAATAAAGCATCAGTCTCCCTGCATCAAAGGTTTCTTTTTTTTTTTTTTTTGGTAAAAAATCAAAGGTTTAGTTTGCTTTGACATTTTCAGGGTTGAAGCTGCTCATACACAAAGGACTTGGCAAAACCTAAAGAGCAATATATATTTTGAATAGAATTAATTGTTTGGCCTACTGGGTCCCAAATATTCCCCTTCTTTAGCAGTTACCAGATTATCCGTTTCTTCCTTATTCATCTCTTAATTATTTTCTTGTTTTTCAGCAACTACATTGCCACACTAAACCATCAAGGATCATCTGGCATTAAGGTCAAAGGATCAAGAAAAATAGACTAACATAAGAAAATAGTTGCAACTTCCAAGATTGTGCTTCCACAAGTTTTTTTTTTGAAGAAGATTCTGCTTCAAAAAGTTATAAAATTAGGGTTGTTAACTATCTGGAAAACAATCTTTACAACATGATGATACCTTTATGTATTTAGGCCATCTCAAGGCTATGTTAGAATAGTGTTAGATCATTTATGCCAAGAAATTTAAACTAGTTCAAATTAGATCAGGAATCCAGCTTTATATATGTTTCTTAACAACCTTTTTTTGAAAAGAACAAAAGATTAAGGGGCGAGGTCATCCACCAAAATAATTTAAAAAAGAACTATTTTTCTTTTTAGTAATCATTTGGTGCTTTGCTAGTGAATTTTGGTTCATCCCCTAATTTTCCCTCTCTCTCAACCAATCAACTTGCTATGCTAATGTACCAAGCAATGAGTAATAAAACTAGAATGAGATATGAAATTTCTGAATTAATTTAATGGCCAATAAACAAGAAAATTCAGTATGTAATGCTTAAATTAAGACTGTATTGACAAAGACCATGCAAGAACAATAATTAGCTGAATAGAACATACTAGTAGTTACCGTATTATCAACATGCGTAATGGGTTGCCTTGAATCCTTATTTGTTAAACTTGTCAAAAAGTACATTTATGATAAGGCCATATATCATTCAAGGATGATTAAGTATCACTTAGGGGTAATTTGATTGCCTATGTCGTGTTGTGACGATTGGCTCTCCAAAGTTGAACTACAGGAGAGAGGGTATGGGAGTCAAAGAGAGGGGAATGTGCATTGAGACAAGGAGAAGCAAGGGTTGGTGGCGGATACAAGGGAGGGGCTGATGGTGAGTGACCCTCCAAAGAAGATTAAGGAAAGAGAGGCAGAAAGGATAAGACCAAAGAAAGGGACAAAAAGGTGGGTGTTGGGAACAACAGACCAATAGATGTGTGGTGGAGACAAGGGAGGCACCAAAGGTAGGTGCCTATCCATAGACAAGAAGAGGGAGAAAGAGAGAGGATGTGAGTGATGGTTGCCTAGATAAGGGAGGACAAGCAGAAGATAGCTTTCCACAGACGAGGGGGGGGAGATGACAATAAGAGTGAGGAGAAGGTGAGGGAAAGACACAGGGTGAAAGAGATGAAGGAGGGTAGGCAATCGCCTCGGCCATCAAGGAAGTGAAAACTGGCCTTAACCAGGAGGGAAAAGATAAGAGTGAAAGATGGATAGATTCAGTTAAATCTATCAAAATCTAGCTAAATATAGTTATTGCTAAAGAGAGGGAATGAAAGAAAAAGGAAGAGGAGAGTGGAGGGAGGGCCATCCCTTTATAAAAGGATGAGAGAGAATTTCATAAAGAATCATTAAAGGTGATCAAGCATCCAGAGAGGGCAACCAAGCACCCCCTGCTCTCAGTTGTGATGGGACATTCAAAGAGAGGAACAGGTGATATAACAATAAAAGGGGTTCAACCAAGTCCCAAAACCACTTACAACTAATGGTTGCAAGCGGACTCTTAGAAGTCAGATGCATATAAATAGTGACCTCTAGGTAGCTAAACACCTGCAACAAGGCCCACAAACAACTCAAAGCATGTTCTTTTAGCTACAAGCATCAAAAGATTAGAACAATTTATAAAATTCAATTAAGACATGAGAACAGTCAAAACCACCATTAAGACATAACATAGCACCATAACTATTGAATCAACTGTAAATGTTGGACAAAGAATGAAAAGTACCAAACATGTCTAAACATTCCAATAATATAATGCACGTGCAAACCTATATTTTATCACTCACATTGTTAAAGCAATGCAAGAATTATAGGAGATTAAAAAATCAGAATAGAAACATTCATACAGTTTTGAAGGCATCCAAGGCAGCCCCTGCATCAGATGATATTTGCAATTCCCCAAGCTCCACAAATGCCTGCATCAAGTTTTAACTAACAAAATGACCCTCAAAGGTTTAAAAAAAAAACATTTACTATGAGCAAAATGAATGATAAAGGTGTTGAAAAGAAGCAAGAACAGTTAAACAGCTTAAAGAAATGGTGAACCTCATCTTTCGAGAGCGTTCAACACATACAAACACAAAATAAATATATATAAAATATAAGTTTATAAATTAATTAATTAATTAACAATGTGCACCTAATATGTATGTATTCTAATATCCAAAGCATGAAATTCCGTACTGGCCGGAACACCCTGTACTGAGCCGGATCGGCGGGGAACTGGGATGGTTCGGCCGAGAAAAACGGTACACCGGAGGAGGGAGAGGGAAAGAGAGGAAATGAGAGGAAGAAAGAGAGGGGAGGGAGACACGGCATGACACCGTCGGAGGCCAGCAGTGGCCCACTGAGGCCATCGAAAGACCGTAGAGGCCTCCACAGCTTGGTGTCGCCCGATAAAGCACTTAATTGAACAAGAAAGAGAGAGAGGGGGAGCGACAAACCAAAGGGAGGCACAGCCAGCAGAGGGGCTACCGGAGTTTGCCAGGTGGCCACCAACTGCCCTTGTTCACACGTCGGCTTTTTTTTTAAATGAAGATAAATAGCTAAGCCGGCAATGTATCATTGTTTTGATATTTTTTTAAAAAAAACTAAGAAACAGTTAAGCCAGCAAACCCATTGTCGACTCCACTGTAATCAGGATTTTTTTTAAAAAAAACTGTGAAACAGGGATGATCGCCCCTATTTCATGCTCGCAGCGTCGGAGGCCGCGATTGCACCATCCGAAGGCCATAGAGGCCAATCGAAGGCCCTCCAACGGCCTCTCCAACAGTTTTCCCTTCTTTTTTTTCTTTTCCTCCCCCCTCTCTCTATCTCTCTCTCTCGGCCGAGTGGTGGATGAAGCAAAGGCCTTCGCAGCCCTTCGAGCGCACCAACGGTCCACCTGTGGCCACCACCGGCATCTCCTCCAGCCACTACCTTCCCCCTTTCTCCTTACCCCTCTCCTCTTTCTTTCTTTTCCTCCTCCTGGTTCACCTCTTCTCCTCTACGTCAGTCGTGCCGATCCAATCCAATATGGATCCGTACCAATTTGTACCGCCAATCGATCGGCACGAGCTCCAACACCGCACCCATAAACCTTGATCCAAAGCTTACACAAGTATGTCACAATGCATAAAAAGAACCAGGCTAAGTAACTCCTAATTTCAGATATTACTTAGCTTACATACTAAATAACTCAATTATAATTACCAGTTAATATACGTTGATGCGGTATCCACTGCAATGCTGATAATCAAAATTTTGATGTTGAGACTATAGCATGATATTTAATCATGAAGAATAATTTATATGAGCAAGGTTCACCTTACCGCCCTGAACCATCTGGTTCAGGGCATACCAAGCTATATTGGATGTAGACCGACATGGTTCTTCGCCTCCATTCAAGATACCAATGAGGGCAGAGGAGAGGGAGAATCAAAGAGAGGAAGAGAGAGAGAGAAGGAGAGGAAGCAAGGGAGAGAGAGAGGGAGGGAGAAGACCAATGAAGGAATGCAACAGGGCGAAGGAACGGCTTCATCCTCTAGTTTGTTTTGTTTGAAACAAGAATCCCAAAGGGGGCCCCCCTTTTTATTTTGAAAAAATTAAGTGAAGTCAGCAAGGAGGTTGCCGACTTCACTTAATTTTCAATCTTTTTTTTATTTTGACAAAATTAAATATAATCAGCAAGAGGATTGTCAGCTTCACTTAATTTTTTCAAAATAAAAAAAGGGGCCCCCTCCAAGACCCTATTTCGTACCCCTATTTCAAAAGAAACAAGGAAATGGAGGGTGGAGCTTTTCCTCCACCCCTCCACCAGCCTTCTCCCTCCCTTCCCTTCTCTCTCTCGCTTTTCCTCTCCCATCTCCCTCTACCCCGCCCTCCCCTAGCTCTACTATGTTAGTAAGGGCTTGACACAAAAAGGCATAATACCATACCATGTCGTTGGGCAATTAGTATAGGCCCCGATACCAGCACAGCGGTCCTTAGTATATAGTCTGAAGATGGTAGTGCTAAACTTTTGCAAGAGGCAATGCTTTTTCACAAGCATTTCTAAAATTGAAGTGAATTTTCACGAAGATGTTCCTCCATTTCGATCTCTATTCGTTCCACCTACGAAAGTGGTTTCTTTCTTTTAAAATAAAATTAATTGCAGGACAAATTTTGAAGCCAAATTAAATGGTGATGGAAAATTTTTCTCATCAAAAGTCAAACAAAATGTAAATGTAAACTACAAATCTATGCACTACATTAAAGGAGAGTCCAAAGCTCTCATAGGCCGCCAAATGTTAGGTATTAGCTATACCACATGTCACACGTATTCTTTTTTTCTTCAAACTCGAGCGAAACAGGCTATATTGGCCTTCTCTTACCGTACGCATCTCCCATCCATCCCCCTATCCCTCCAGATAGCTTCCCCACTCCCCCACCCTTCTTTATCTCTTCGTACACATCCCTCCCCCCCAGTGGCATGAACGCCTCCAGCTGGTGCTCTAGGAGATGCTAGCCTCGCCACATTAGCCCAAACCCCCTTCTACCGACAATGGTCTAGAAGATCTATGCGATGCTCCCCTTGCCTCTTTGGCCTTCTTGCTCACTGCCCTCCTCTGCGAAGCCATCTCCATCCACTTGATCACCACCGTTCTCAGCCTCAACTGGCACAGTAGAGAGCATCAAGATAAAACACCACCAAACTTGATAAATTTCAATAATTTCTTCTATTTCAGTGTTTATTGTCTACAAAAGGAGAGAGAATGCGATAGAGAAAATGAAAAGATCGAGAAAAGATTAATAGAGAGAGGAATGCACTACGGAGACCGAGCTACAAAGAAAAAGAAAACATCCCACAACCCGCTAGCAGAATGGATTTGCCCGATTGTTAGGAGAATAAAAAATACTAAAATAATAAAATTCCCCCAAAAAAATATCAATCTTCAAATATTATGGAGGGCTGACACCCGATCAAGCCATGGAAGGATATATGCAGCACTAAACCGAATTTATGGTCAAAGAAAAGGACAAGCCTTGAAGTAAATGGAAGTGAGATCACAAATTGGGGCTCCAAGTCTTACGCTAGACTTCTAGAATGGAATATTTTCCTTCTTTGATGAAAAAGAATGGAATACTTTTCACTAGCATAAAGGAGAAGTCAATTAACAAAAGGCGGCAATATTCTGTCATCCTCAACAAGTGGGCATATAACTAAAATGAGTGCGATATCACATGGTTTAAGGGTTTTTTCTTTTTTTCTGAGATATAGTTTGAAGTTTAAACAATAAATTATGATGTGCTGGCCAGTCAAAATACAGTGGCATTGGAATGAGAGAATCTTATCACCTTCATACATGATTTGCCGAACTATCTCCAATCGGACGGTTCAAGGCATTCCAAGCCGTACTGACCACAAACTGGAAGGTTTGACCTTTCGAATCGGAACACCAGATGAAAGCGAGAGAAAGAGAGGGAAGAGAGAGAGAGGAGGAGAGGGAAAGAGGAGATGTCGCCGGAGGGCAGACGGAGACCTCCGTGGCTCCATGTCATCCGATAGGACGTTTAATCGAAAGAGATAGAGAGAAGCAAGGATACCAGAGGGAGACAGCCAATGGAGAGGCCACCAAAGAGCGCTGGATAGCCATCGTAGTCACTGAGCGACCAGAAAGGCACAGACAGAGTCGGGCCACAGAACAAGAGCAATCGTCCCTATTCATCATATTTTTTTTAAAAAAATAATGGATGAATAGTAAAGCCAGCAATAGGTTTGCCTACTTCACTGTTTCAGAATTTTTTTAAAAAATCAAAGAAATAGTGAAGCCGACACACCCATTACCGACATCATGAGTTAAGCCGGCACACCCATTATCGACACAGTGAGTTAAGCCGGCACACCTATTATCGATTTCATTGTGGTCGAAATTTTTTAAAAACAAAATCCCATGAAACAAGGGCGATCACCCTTGTTTCATGCCCACAAAGCCGCGAGCTGCGATTTCATCATCCGACGGTCACGGAGGCCAATTGGAGGCCCTCTGACAGCCTCTCCGTCGGTTTCCCCTTCTTTTATTTTTCTCCCCCTTCTCTCTATCTCTCTCTCTCTCGATCGTGATTTGGCCGAAGTGGAGGCCTTGGCAACCCTCCAAGCATGCCCGTGGTCCACCTGTGGCTACCGTTGATGTCTCCTCTGGCCAGCCTCTCCCTTCCTTCCCCTTTCTCCCTCCACCTCCCCTCTTTCTCTCTTTTCCTCCTCCCCAGTTCCTTTGCTTCTGTGTCGATTCACGCCAAATCCATTCCAACTCGTACTACCGACCAACCGACAGGGGTTCCAGTTCTGGTTCCTTGGACCTTGCTTTCATACACACTAAAGCAGTCTTAATTTCACATGACATGATATAAATGTATATGCTCATATACATATATAAATATGTGTGTGTATAGTGTATGCATACCTATTCTTTCTACTCTAGCTTCGCTACATTCCTCTTCGCGCTTCCCATTTAATGAATGGCCGGCTCTCACTTGAATGTGACGAAGGGAAGAAGAGGAGGGTACCTTCGAGTCAAATCGACACATGAAGATGAAGAGGACCGTAGAGGGGAGGATCGTGTATCGCTCAAATGTGATGAAGGGAAGAAAAGGGAAAGCATCGAGCTGGAGAGGGAAACGCCACCGAGCCAGCCCACATGGCGGGGAGGAGGAAAATGGCGAGGGAGGTGGGAATAGATGAAGGTGGAGCAGGAACGGAGGAAGGCAGCCTTGAGGGAGTCATGGGATTGGCGGAAGGAGCAGACGAGGAGGGTAGCATCATGAAATATAGTGACTGGTGGTATTTTTCTGGGCTTTTCTTGCTGATTTTTCGATGGCTTTTCTTTGCTAATGGCAGAGCTATGCTTTGCCATCATTTGCTCCCACCTCCAACCACACAATTTCAGCAAAGGAGTCCCAAGTGTTTGCTCTTTCCCACCCTTTCTTTCTTTTCATTATTTATTGTCGAGAATGGGGTTCTCTTTGATGACTTCTTGGATTCTTGATGAATTCTGTCAAGAATCGCAGTCTCTTGAGTTGTGGTTTTCTAGCTTTGTTTTTTATATGATGTGAAGTTCTTTTTTATTTGGATTTGTTTGGGCCTTTGAATTTGTATAGTTTAACCATGTGTTTTTTGTTAGTGGTTAGCAAAACAAACGTGATATTTGGGTGATCCAAAGAGATAAGACACATTACTTTAGGGTAGAAAAGTCTGTATAACATGGAAGTGATAAAGAAGAAGAGACTAAACTTTCCCTAGGAAGAATGTGAAAACCTTGCAAAGATAAAGAAGTGAACACATATCATAATGATCAAAGATAAAGTAACCAAGAATTGCATTGCAGATTTGTGTTAAAATACTTTACTAATTGAATGTATCCTTAATTTTTCTAAAGAAAAAGCTAAGCAAGACTTTCAGAGCTATCCAAAACATGAGAGAAGCATCCTAGATATATGAACTTACTAGATACCATCTACAACTAGATATAATATTAGCTTTTTCATGATCATCTCAAACAAACTTATCAGTATTTTGTAGAATACTGATATGTTTCTTTTCTTCTCTCTCTCTCTCTCTCACACACAGTTTGCTGCAGTGGATTACTAGATTTGTGGAAGTCCATTTTTTTCTTGGTCAATGGTTTGTTAAACAGATATATTTGATAAAGAGAAGTTGTAGTTTATCTATATATCTTTAATAAATCAATATGTTGTTTCAGTGCTTTGCAGGAGATGAGTTCATGGTTAATGATCTCATGGATAGATTTAAACCAACAATCCTAAGTGTGCTGAATTATTTTATTTAACTTATAGGGAACAAAATTGTTCATCACAATAGGAAAAATTTGCTAAGGAATTTCTTCTATACTTTGTTTTGGATTATCATTGTGAATTTATTGCATTTATTCATATCGATGCTCATATAAATGCTAAACAGGTGTTTATTTAAATATCAAAATGATGTAGTTTCCATAGTTTAGAACTATACACGAAGAAAAAAACAACTTTTGTATCTATATACCATCTACATCCAGATATAACAACAATTTTTTCATTGAATGACCATTTCAAACAAACTAGATATCATATAAATATCATCTACATCTAAATAAAAGTGTTAATTATAATTATATTTTTGCAAGAAAAAATATCTTTTATATCTAGATATCATCTACAACTAGATATAATAACAACTTATTATGGAATGACCATTTTCAAATAAATTTATCGGCAGCTTATGCATCATATAATGTTCGATACAACTATAAATTTTGCTTATTCTTAACTTCTTACTGATTTTTTTATTATTTAATTAAATTCTGCCTGCGTAGCATGGGTTACTTGCTTGTGGTAATTAATGTGAAAGAAATCCAAACAAAACCAGAAATAAAACAAGCAGATTTGACTGATTAGTAGGAACTTAGAATTTTTCTCATAAATACCAACTGGCACGGTGCATCTAAAAGAGTTAGTGCCCTCAATGGAGAAGAAATCTATCACTTCATAACAGAAAGGGTAAAAAAGAGCCTAAGAATAAAAAAAACTAAGATTGTGTTTGGTGCATCGTCAAGCAATCTTGGAAGATAATGTGGATTGCCTTCAGAATAGATTGCCATAATCAAATTGCCAGTAATATTGATTACCGTATTTGGTACACACAGGTAATGTTGCAGTAAAATTATTGAAAATCTTAATTGACATGTTTGGTATAACAATCAAATTACCGGTAATGTGAAATCAAATTTTCAAAATACCCCCAATAATTTTATCCTAGTGCTCTTCTTTTTTCCTGGTGAGAAGTAACGAGAGTGATGTGGGTGTGGTGGTGGCGCAGAGAAGTGGCGGACCGAAGGGTGTAGGGAATCACAGACACTGGGGGGGTGGCGAGAGGACGAGCGCGTGTGGAGCCGTGGGGGTGGTGGGGACAGGCATGGAGAAGCCACGGGGGGGGGTGGGGGACAAGGACGGAGAAGCCGCAGACAGGCAAAGGGAGATGGAGGAGCCGCAAGCCTAGGACGCACGCGAAGGGGGGTGGGGGGAGGAAAAGGGTTGGGCAATGGGTTTTGTGTGATTTTTTTGAGGGATAAGTTTGTTCAAAATTTTTATTGCGACATTGCCAAAGAAGTGGTAATCTAGATAGCCATCCCTCTACAATGGCAATCTAGATCGCCTCCCATAAGACAATCGAGATTGCCAAGATTGCCACCCAAAAAGCGTACCAAATGTAGTAATCTAAATTATCACATTAAATTGCTAGCAATCTATTCTTTGGTAATTTGGATAGCCACCTCTCCCCATGACAATCCAAATCGCCTCCCATGAGACAATCTAGATTGCCAAAACAATCTGGATTGCCACCCAAAAAACATACCAAACGCAATAATCTAGATTACCACATTAAATTGCTAGCAATCTGGATAGATTGCTAGCTACCAAACACAACCTAAGTGTCTGAAACATGTCATAGATGCTGACAGATTTAAAACGATGCCTCAAATTCCGAACTAATCATAAGGGAAAAAAAATGATTATATGGCCTGATAAACTACGAGTCAAAATCGTCTCCAGTGCAGGACTAAACTAGAGAGATCTGGTTTCCAAATCACCAAATCTTCATATATTGCAGAGCCGCCATGATTGAGCGGGGCCTACGCAATACATGCCCTATGTTGTCCCAATTCCACTCAATACCAGCTACTTCATAATACACACAGGATTGGTGAGTAAGAACTGGACCTTTCCGGTTCCATCCTGAATTGGAGAGGATCCAAATTCAAACCTACAGTGTCACACAAAATACTACCAAATCCAAATGCTGTGCACCAAACAATTGATGTTTCCACAACTCATTTGGTATTTGGTTAGTATTACCTTCATTATTCCTTCCCCTTTTAGCTCACCAACACCCCATAATAAATAAAGAATAAAACAAGAAAAATATTAAGCATGGACATGATTAAATCACTAACCACAAGATAACTACTGACACTAATCAATAAGCAGAAGTTTCAAATACAAAGAAAGACCAAATAATGGCTGACTGACATACTACAGAAAGCACAAAATAGATGCATTGTGTATGCTTGCATGGCAATCAAAGAACTCCGCAAGATAAACTATTTCTTAGAGGCATTGAGCATCATTGGCACTGTTAGCGCAACCTCCCTTTCATCATACCTTATGTAATTGATGTGACGTTTGTTATTTTCTTCTTAATTTAATTTTTACAATTAGGCTTCTAATGTTTGCGAGAAACATTTCGATCATTTTTGATTAGTTGTAAATAGGTGCTGTAGAGTCCATGTTAAAATGCATGAACTTTGGTAATCTAAGTTAACTTGATCTTTGAGCAGAATTTACTAATAATATCTCTCAATATTTTTATTCCCAAAGCTCGGTTCGGAAACCTACTCTAAAGTTGAGGTCTTCAGCAAGCATGTAAATTTGATGCATCAAATTGCACCATCAACTATTCTGCCAGAGCGCTCAGTATACTGTTTTCACTTTAGTGACAAAGAACTGACCCCTATTCGAATAGCTATAAGTGGTCTAGCAAGCAGTGGTGATTATAAAATTGGCCTAAATCATGATAAAAATTGCAATCAACCAAAACAGAACACACAAAAGAGAACATGGATTACCTCAGCATCTTTTGGGTCGATTCGTGTAGCTTTCCGAAAGGTTTCTATGGCCTTATCATGCTGACCAAGCTGAGCATAAATATGTCCAACAGCCTTTAAGAAATAAATAATAAATCAATCACATAAGTAGCCAAACTGTCAATTTCAAACAAAGATCATAAAAATAGGAAGCTATGTATCGTTCATCTGTAACTTCACCCACCTTTAGACTTTCACAATTTTCAGGCTGAACCTCCAAGACCTTTTCAAAGCTTGAAAGAGAACTTCTGAAATCCCCTAACTTCAGTTGGACTTGTCCGAGTCCTACTCCATGGTATAGCAGCAGCAACAAACATCATAATCCATTGATAAGATAACATAAATATCAAGGTGAAGATGCAGGATTAACAGATGCTGTGAAAGGTGTGCACATGACATCAACAGTAAACATGACCGCACTTAACTTGCTTAAAGTTTTGTGCCCATAATGCAGAAGCCTTTTGAGGCATTAATCATGAAAGTAAGGTCCCCAAAGAATACCCTCAATATACAAAGTTGTTGTAGGAACATTGTATTCTTAAGCTGCTCCTGATGATCTTCATATTTAAGGAATATGGATGCAACCAACATTATTAAGCCCACTTCTATATCCCCAAACTTTTGCAACATATATATATGCATGTATGTATGTATATATATATCTATATATATATATATATACATGTATGTATGTATGTATGTATATATCTACATATATATATACATACATACATACATACATACATACATGTATCTATCTATCTATCTATATATATATATATATATAACTCCCAAAAATGTGAGAGAAGAGAGACTCAAAAGATATGATCAAGGATTCAAGTCCCGGCGAGACGTCCCGCGAGATATCGGAATAGGATACTATCCCATGTGTCGAGACCGAACCGTCCCACCAGCATCCCGGTATCCCGATTGGAACATCTCGGAACATCTCCTATCCCAAATGTCGGGACGGGAAGGGACGACAGCACGTCCCGTTCCATGGGAGTATCGGGATAGCTCCATCCCACAGGATTTAAAACCTTAGATATGATAATATAAGAATTACAAAGATGTCATAGCATAATTAATTTAGATCCACATACAATAAAAACTTCTTGAAGAAACTATTAGAATAGACCAAAACCCTTTGAAACCAACAAAACCTAACCAATAAGTGGAAACTTTGAAACAACTTTAAAACAAAGGCATGGTAGTGAATAATCCAATGTAAGGGGATCAAAATAGAAGTGACTCCATTATAAGGTAAAAGTTATAAGATGGTCATACTGAAATGAGGAACAAGCACCACATGTTTGAGGCTAAACTGTAATTCTATAGGGAAGTATCCATTCTCTCAAGTATGAAAGATTCAGCTTTGTTCTTTTAGTATGGCAAACTAATAAATCTATAACACTTTATTGCCAAGCTAGTTTTATATGATGGTCATCACACCAATGGCCAAGCAAGATATGATCAAACAGTTTACGGGTACAATAGCACCGTTAAGACATAGCAAGGATCAAACATGCTCATTCTAAAAACAATTCCAAGTAACATAGTCAAAGCATAATGCTTGCAACCCACCGGAACCATATCCTCGACTATGCATAATTAGCCCCCTTGACATTGATCATATACTTGCAATTACTCATCCTTAGCTAGGAACACTAAATTTATCTAGAAGAATATAAATTCCTACTTCAATATCTGCAACATGATGTTGTTTTACTTATCATGTGGCAAGATGCTTTAAGGACACAGTTTAAACAAATTGCCAAGGTATGCATGTTTGCTACCCTTGACCCATGGCGTGCATCTTAATTAACAAAATCATTAAAGATGGACAAGAACAGAACCAGCACGATAAACTACAGCATGTAGCCTTTGACCCTTCTGTTAGTAAGTATGTCCACCAACAGTTTGAGAACAAAAAAGTTGTCAGTAGCGCTTGAATGAAATATGAAATTAATGGCTAAAAATATAAATACTATCACCAAGAAAGAACAAAGTGATTTCTGAAGGTAAAAAAAGGTTATAGTAATGCTTAACAAAACATGGCAGCTAATGTTAAAGTATAGCAGCAAACAGGCAGCATAACAAGCTATTTATTTACAAAAAATAATTGCCACAGAAAAAGGAGCCAAAACACACACCATAGTAGGGTAAAATGAAGTCTTGTGGCTTCTTGATTTCTTTGACAGATGCCATATAATACCGTGCAGCCTTCTCAAAATCTCCCTACAGTTGTACATTTTAAAATTGTAATAACATAGCATAGCAAAAAAAAAAAAAATTGTAATTACCTTATACAAACCAAAATATAAAATTACAATTGAAGGCACAAGAACATGACAAAGGTACAAAAATCAACATCTAAATTAAAACGTTGTCTCATATATGGTTTTCAGAACCATCCCGAACCAGACGGTTCAGGGCGTGCCGAACCGGACCAACGGAGAACCGGGACGGTTTCAGCCGGATTTTTGAAAATAGCCCGAACTGGTTGGTTTGATACTGTTTCGGCCCAAACCGCCCGGTTCGATACAGTTCGGTCCGGTTCGGACCGGTTTTCTTTTTTTTTTTTTTTTTGGTGCTAGAGGGTGAGATTTTTCTGATTCTTATTATCGGTACGGTATGGTACGGTACGATACCGATCGGCAACCAGCACAGGGTCTGGTACCGGTGTTTAAAACCTTGATCTCATATAATGATATTCACCTTGCTATGGTATGATCTTGCCAGGTTATAGTAAGAATGAGATTTCATCAACCCATGATTGGTCGCAGCGAGAGCAGCCTCAGTTAACTGCTCCACCAAAAAATGCTGACCGGTGAAGAAATAGTGATTTGCTAAATGATTCAATGCCATTGAACAATAGGGGTGTATTTCAAAAGCCCTTCGCATATCCTCCATTCCACCTCGAACTCCATGATCTGTAGGCATTAAAGAAATAAGGGTAATAAGATGCTTCAGATGCAGAGTTTTCCAAAGAATACATTTACTTCTCATGGAGAATATATTGAAATATTGATTTACACTACTGAATGGGTGCTTCTACCTTCATTCGTTTGCAAATCCATGATTCCAAGAGCCACTAGAGCCTCGACATTTTCTGGATCTAACTGCATAATTTAATTAAAAAAACAAGGAATTAGGGCAAAAGAGGAGGTATAATCACGTAGTTAGATGTACATGACTGGTGAATGATAGACTTGCCTGTAAAACTCGCTCAAAAGCCTGTCGAGCTTTTTCAAACTGACCAAGTCTGTAGCGGCAGAGACCTACACCAAGCCTCACAGCAGCAGGGCAGTTCGGGTTTGCTAGCAATGCTCGCTGAACAATATCAAAGCAAATTGATTGCAAAGCCAAGTGAGGAAATACATATGGAAATTGTTTCCTTGAAAACAATAGGAAGACAATCAAACCTTGTATAACTCTAAAGAGCTCTTATATAAGTCCATAGCTTTTTTATATTGTTCTTCATTCTCTGCAGTGTTAAAATCAACACAAGCCTGCACCATAAATATTAGTAATTTAAGCCAATTTCCCAAAAAATGCAGTGATATAATATGTTTAATGTAAGATACAAGTAGGTCTATAACTTTGTTTACATCATTCTACTATTGTTAACATAAATATATAATTGAACTGGACACATCATTGTTTTACTAGAGTCCATTTTCTTCACCATTCTTATCCTTTTATTTCAGCCTTCTTGAATAATCACTAAATACAATCCTAACTGAATTTATTGAAACAAGTTAAAAAATTCACAAATATTGATATATTAGAATGAATTAAGAATAATGATAACAATTTGCATTTTTTCATGTGACTATAAAATAACTTAAATTTATTAACCACAGTGATTAGGGTCACAAAGGATCTGAGCTGTTCATAAGCAGTGGGGGGTCGGCTCAACTACAGCTCAGTTCAGGCTCAGCTCATTCACAAAATGAGCAGAGCTCAAACAGGGTTTGGAGCTGGCCTTCTAAACATGCCAAGCCTAAACAGGGATGAGTTGCAGAACTAAAAGGAAGCACAGCGTGGCTCATTAGAAGCTTGGGGTAGGGCTTATATGAGCCGAGCCTGAACAAGAAGTGTCAAGCTTGGCTCAAGCTCGTCCAGCTACCTTACAGACCGAACCAACCCCAAACAGTCTGATACGCAGGTAGGATAGATTCTTTTGCACACCTAACCACAACCCATGGGTCTTACTGTGATACACAGTCCACAAATTACAAACCCTGAGCAATCGGTTTCTTACATTGACCATAACTGAGAAAGTGCACTGATCCGACAATATAACCTTCTCTGGGAAGCTTTTTGGACAGTTTTTATTAGCAGCCCAGAAGTTAGGCACTACTCAAAGCGAAGCTACTAATCTAACATTCTGACTTTAACCTGAAAAAATGACAAAAAAATAGAAACAGAAAAAGAAAGCAAACACAGTATTTGAAATTAAGGGAATGTCAAATGAAGCTTATGATTTATGACATGCTAAACTGAAGTTACTGCCATTTCATGCCTCTTATCTTAGATTTTCTTTAGTCAAAAACAGAAGTCACAAAATCACTCAAGCCTGGCATTTGGTTGTGTTACTGGAAAACAAAAAAAAAAAATCCTAGTAGAAAACAGATCTAGTTGTTAGCATTTCAGTCCTTTAAGATCCCGGCACATCAAGGTCAGGTTGAGGACATGCATATCTAGGTATGCTTTCCTGATGCTATTTACATGTAAATATGAATACACAAGTTATATCGTCGGACAAAGACCATGTAATAAACATTGAAAAGATAGACATGTAGACTGTCGCTTGGCTTAGAGAACACTGAGCTCTAAAAGAATGCCTTTGAACAGTGCCTGTCTTGGGTCAATGATGTGACACAACAACATCTGTAATGTGATTGCATAAGGTTTTATTTAGCCTAACATCCTAAGAACATCCTCAGAATCCTGGTGTAAGAACATTGTGCAATAGAAACATTTTTCTTCATATATTATCTGTTACTTTATTAGAGTGAAATACTATAAAATGGTTCAGATAGGATATGCCTCTGCCTATAAAATTCAAAACTTAAAATAGATTACATAAAAATTTTTTAATTGTTTATTTACAAACTAATGAGCAGAATCTTCTAACAGTCACCAACCTAGAAACTGCCATTAGAACAAGTTATGACAAATGTAACAGAAAAAATTGTGGTACAGAGCAAAGATTCTGTAGAACCATTCCAAATAAAGAGGATTGCTATCAGTCATAGCTATGGTCATGCTACAAAAAAGAAAAAGAAAAGCAAT
This sequence comes from Elaeis guineensis, assembly GCF_000442705.2. Taxonomy (NCBI): domain Eukaryota; kingdom Viridiplantae; phylum Streptophyta; class Magnoliopsida; order Arecales; family Arecaceae; genus Elaeis; species Elaeis guineensis. The sequence continues at coordinate 27,767,825 of NC_026003.2, read as the reverse complement.
TAGTTGAGGTAATGCCAAGACCATATGGTTGCCTTAAGGCTTGATGATTATAGTTAGTCGTGGGAAAGCACAAACTTGAATGCTGATAAAAGAATATGACCATATGCCTTGAAACATTGAAACTCAGCAGATTTGTTACAGCATTCCTTACAGAAACACAACAATGTTGCAAAAGCAAGAGGTTATTATTATCAAGATTGATGTGGCATAAGAGAATTCCGGAACTCATCAATCTGCGTATAGTTAATTCTTTCCAAGTATGGAATTCATTCATAATACTGCATCTTTACCTGACCAAGAAGCGCAGGAACATTATTAGGATCATCACCCAAAACAATTTGAAATGCACTAGCTGCATTCTGTAGTTCACCTTTTGCCACACAAAGTTGACCTGTATGAGAAAATGAAGAACAAATAATGGATACTTTGACTTTTGTCCACTAATATCTGCGTACAAATTAGCAAAGTCTTAACAAATGATATTAATGAAATGATGCACAACCAAGAAAACCAAAAATTAGAAATATAAATAGAAATCTTGATTGACAAATAAGCTTGTGCACGTACCAGCCATGACAAATCAAAATAATAAGCACTAGGACTTGGAAGCTGGAAAGCTGGAATTAAACAAATAAACAGAAACTAGCCTTACACAGACCTAGGGTGTGATACGGTACAATGCATACCCTTAGGCAAAAGAAATTGTCCAATTAACAATCTGAAAATCCTACCATAATGAATTCTGCATCAAAAAGATGCTGATACTGATACAAAATTCAATTTCACAATCCCAGAATAGTGTGTTGTAAGCAGTAATACATGCTGGTTGTTCATTGTTACGAGAATGCAACAAAGACAGTCCAAATGGTTCCTTTTTGGCAAAAGCTGGCTACTAATAGATGGTACTAAACTGATGGTGGGTGGCCTAGCATGAGAAGTTGCCCATACTTCGAATAAGAAAATTTTGCTGAATACACCAAATGCCTACTTGTTGGGCATACATATTGGCCACGAAGATATTGATAGCATTAAATTTCTCTTAACCCTCATTAGTAAGCATATGGATCTCCTTGAGAGGCAAGATATGCATCATAATAGGTTTGTAGAGGCTTTGAACAAGTTGATGAATGGGATAATGTTCACACAGGGACCATTGTAGGAGTTGGTGTGATGCTCCAAGCTTTGGGAGACTACAGGAGTCAGGGTATTGGCTCTGGAGACTAGGACAGGTTTAGGTCCTAAGACTAGGATAGGAGTGATCCTAAGATGGAGGTGGTGTGTAGCCCTCCACGGACTTGAGGTCCGGGTGTTCAGAAATTCGAGGGGCTTGGTTGGGGCTCCGGATACCTAGGGACACAAGGTGGAGCAAAAAACCAGACCCAAGGCTGAAGACTGTGGAAGAAAAGTAGTTTCAGGGTACTGGGTCGACTCAGACTGAGACTGAGTCGACCAAGTCTCAAAGGAGGTGCCAAATAGAAGGCAGCGTCTGGAGAAATCTGGCACAGTATGCAGGTGAGTCGACTCAGTCTCAGTCTGAGTCGATCCAGTCCCAGATTAGTCGACTCAATCTCAGACTGGGTCGGCTCAATTGCGCGGGCAGAGCTGCACGAGATTTTTGCGTAGATTTAGGATCGGGTTTGATCCTAGGAGGCCTAGTTTGATAGGTCTTAAGGGGGCTAATTCAAGATTTGGACTGAAATTAAGTTCATGGGATGAAAGCACGTGAGATATGGGTATACATGGGCTCAGTGAGTACTTTCATGTATGAGTTAGCCAAGAGAGTTTTTGGCAAGCCTATTAACTGTGTATATATATACATAGGTTATATTAGGGTTGGAAAACAATGGAATACAATGGATCTTTTCTCCCTAACTCTCTCTCTTTCTCTGTGGTTCCAACGCCAAAAACCCTAGCGTCTCCTAGTGTCTCCATGGTTTGCTTCCGCATTTCTTCTTCAATTTCTGGATTAACACTTAGGTCCACGCAAGGCGATCCTCATCTGGTATGAGAGTTGTACCGGAGGTTCAACAACCATGACATCTTTTGGATGGCAAACATGAGAACTCAGTTTGACCATCTCTTGGCTGCAGGCATGACAATCAGGGCAAGACAAATCATGGCACCAGAGCCTGCTATTGCAGTGAGGCTGTGCACATCAACAGGGCTAGAAGAAACAAAGGTAGCATTGAAGGCAAGGCAAAGTTTGATGGACCTATCAATCCTCTAGAGGCATCAAAAAATGTCACTGTGAGATGAAAATAGCAACAGCCCAATACCCTTAGCCTGTATCTTGCAGAAATCTAACTGAGATAGCAGCACCATGATGATGATAGTGACATTATTGACAAGGTTGCTAGCAATGCTTGTGGTGGAAACTACTAGAAACGGTAGTGTAGGCACAGGGCCAATGCAAATAAAGTCAAAGTGACAATTGTGTCCATTCACTTGCAAGACTGACTCTGATTATTGCACAGTGTATGCGATCATGGTGCCTAAAGTAGTTGCCCAACTCCCATTCAGAGATACAAGAGAAGGAAGGACATGGAAAAGGAAGGCTGCTAATGACCAGAAGGGGCATTGTAAATTGCTAGATCTTCTATGAGACATCCTTAAGCTCCTGATGGACATAACAGAGTTGAGCTGATTTAGAGTAGCATGAGAAGCGATAATTATCAGCCTTCATGGTTCATTGATTCTGCATCAAAAGCAGCATGGCAGGTTATGATAGCATCAGCATGTTTGACTCACGGTCAGCCTATGAATCATCCTCTACTGTCTCTGACAACATGTAAAGGGCTATACATACAGTTCATATGGTTATGAGACAGTCAACTCAGAGAACATTTGACTCAAGCCATCATGGTTATAGATAGCATTATGGTTGGTGAATGAGCAAAGGCCACACCCCTTAACATGACACTGTTGCAGCTAGTGTTCCAAGTTCCAACAATGCCTCCTCTAGACACTGTTGAGGTTCACATAATTTGGTATAGTACATGGATTACATGAGATGATAAGATTAGTGGTACTATCAGTACATTAGTTTCCTAAGATAATTAACCCCATAAAATGAACTTAATCCCTATCAAGGATGTTTACAAGCTCATTGGGCATTTTATGTTCAATTGAGGTGAGGAGTGCAGCACATGTATTTCACTAGCTAGCATTAGCATTGACACTATAAACATCTAATACATCATTACTAGCATAAAATAGAAGCAAATCTTAGTATTTCAAGAGATAAAAGCATTGATATTTTAAGTTTTAACAAAACCTACAATGTATTTTTATCAAAGACTAATTTGGTGGTAATAGTGCATTGCCAGGGTGTCATATTAGTTTAAATCATACATAAAACAGCTTCCATTGGACTGCATGTTTTCCTATCGATTATAACATCATAAGTATCTTTACATTTTCTAAATAAAACCTCTAATGCATGAAAGAACTCAATACATTGTTAGAGAGAAGTTAAAAAGTACCCTTAGTTTTTTGAAAAAAACAAAAGCATAAAGTTGCATGCCAAAAGTAAGCGTAAAAGGATCGTGCCTACCATGTGCTGGTGCATGTTGTGAACTGGCAAGACACCAATAGATGATGCTAAAACCACAATTTCTAAGTGGATGCTGGCTGAGTGCATAAGGAGTTCGTTTGCCATCTATTTCCATATAATACAACAATATCAGCTACAAAGAGATAAGCATAACAGCATATTTGGATCCTTCTTTGTAACTTCCTTCTTAAGCCTTCTCTCGGCCGTTCTAACTTAATGGCCCAATAATGAAGCCCTCAACTTAATTAGGCCTCCTTAGATTTGGTGCATATGTCCATAGCCATAATACTTTGTTAAGCATTCCACTTTATTGTTCTATGACCCATACTGCTCAAATTGCATAGTAAAGAATGATAGATCCTGGGTAGATCTATAAAGATTTATTCAATTCATCGTATCTAGGAGCTGACATTTTGACTTTGAATACATGTTAGACCATCCAACTATTGATTCAGCCATTGACTAGGACCAGAATTAAAATTACCATTCATGGCAATACAAATTCAGAAAACCAGAACTTCAAATGAACATCACTAGATTTTATGACTTAAAAACTTAAGAGGCAACTTCAACATGCTTATTTTTTCCTATCTTATTAGTTGTTTATATTTAAAAGGAACCAGAAAAAATAAGATTTTTTTCAAAGTCTTAACTTGTTTCTACACACCTGCTTTTTGTAGTGAAATTGTTCCTAAGCAGATAATGGCTAGTTGATATAAATACTGGCAAAGGGCAAACTGCTTTCGTAGGGATCTGAAACCTTTTGAGTTTTTTCTCTAGTTATCAATACATATCTGGTTATACCCACAAAAAAAAAAGAAGAAAGAAAATCTGGCGTTTTGCTTTTAATCTTGACATTTATTCTTGCATAAGTAACTAAAATTTGTTATGGTCAATCAAAAAAGCTGCTACTTCGATGTTGGTTTATATCACTGTGGTTTTAGATTGCAATTTACATTATATTGCCCAAAAAGTTGCTTAACGAATGGTAAGAAATATCTAGTGTCCCATATGAACGATCTAGTCAATGCAGTGGTTTTAAGAGTTAATACTTAGATTGGTATCTGCGAGTGCTTAAATTTTTTTTTTTATTTAATGAGAATTTGGGGGTTTTTGATGCTTTGTAATGAAAGAAGAAACTTTTCCATATATTATACATTTTTTAGTTATCCTTTTTTATGTAATTGCAAGATTTCTCTCTGATCTATATTTTCTGTATGTTAGGTGGGTACTTAGTTTGTTTATAGACTTCAGATGAAGTTTGCATGGAAACACTTAGTTTGTTTATAAGCTTCAGATGAAGTTTGCATGGAAGCACTCAAATGACTAGTCAAGACTTTCTGCTAGCTGAGAAATACCTCAGAACACAGTTTTTCTCAAGCGCAAGAAGGATACATTAAAACATATTAACTGAAGTTTGCATCACATATATCTGCTTTCAATGCAAAATGTATACTAACAATTGAAGTCCAGAGTTATTGCATATTTCCTATCTAATGACTTCAAGTGATATCTAACAGAGCATCTGAAAAAGCGAAAAAGATCTATATCAAGTTCTTCACAGTATAGTGTAAGAAAATCTATGTCAAAATGAATAGAAAAGATTTAAGCAAATTATCTTCACCTTTCCCAATCCATGTAGATGGTTCATGGACATCAATCCTTGACGCTCTATTGTAGCATTGAGTTGCTAAAATAAAATGCTCATCCTTTTTACTTTTATTCGTCTCCATCTTCCCCAAATAAGTATAATAGGCTCCCAATGCATTTAGGATAGCAATTCGTTCATACTTGACATCAGCATAGTACTCATCAATTTCTGCAACATAAACAAGAAATCTAATTATGCTACAAGAATGAAAAATTAGCTTGAACCAAGGGTTTAAATCTCTATATCAGGCCCCACCTCAGTTTGTTCCTAGGATGGTAGAGTATTGGGATGGGATAGACTAAAACAACAAGAACAAAAAAGGATAGATTTGGGGAAAAAAATCTAAATCCATCCCAGTGCATCCCAAGCATCAAGATGCAACTGGAATAGTCGGGATGGAATAGCACGATTAGGACATCCCAGCTCAAGAGAAAGCTACTGTCTCGCATTCGTTCCATTTTCCTATCAAAACAGTGGGATACCAAACTACCATCCCATTCCAATGGGATTTAAACCCTTGGCTTAAACTATCACAATGTTAAATGAAGGAAAACATGCTGGATGTTTCGAGATAGTTTTGTGCTCTTCTTAGTGCATTTAAAAAGAAAAAAAAAAAGCCTCCTCCAATTGAGATAAAGAATAACATTAGCAAAAACAAAAATACCTGGACTTGACCCTTCCTGCAAAACCTGCCGAAACTGTTCAACTTTATTCTGCTTGAAGTATTCTCTCTGATTACATAACAATAAAGAATTAGTAGAAGTTATTAGTCCACAGATTTTTACAAATTAATTAAAAACAAGAGGTAACTTCATCCCAACATGAATGGTAAATGGAAGGTTAGAAAAGATGTAGAATATGACAAACATTCATTTGATCATTTCCAAGCAGGACTGCAAATGAAATACAGCTTCAGCAAGATATTACATGGTCACCATACACAGAATACAAAATGAGAACAGAAATCAAATTCTGTGCTTTTTAAATGAATAATATTACGTTCAAGAAGCATGAGAAAGGCTAAAAAGCAAGCAAGCTTCAAAGTCTAATTCTGCAAAGTTAAGAGTAGAAGAAGCAAGTTAATTAAATCTACCATGCAAAGACAACATATGAGAAGGAAAACTGGAATGAAAGCAGCAAACTCACAGATCTAATGGCATAAAACTGTTAATCTCCAGCCTCAAACTCAAGATGAAGTACTTAACATAAAGGTGGGCACAAATTCAGCTAATGCTGATGATGTGTTACCTAGCACACAAATGTTCTGTGATGAATCTTCTAGTATTAAGCATTGCAGGTTGATGAAAGTATGTTGACAAAGAAATATATTTCTTCATCACATGCAATTATATAAAATTTTGCATGCTAATATGGGAGAATAATGCTTAAAAGTAACACCTGCATTGTGTTATTGTTTCATTAGGTTGAAAATGTGACCTTATGAGATACCAAACAGATATAAAAAGAGATTCATCTCACACTTCACCAACAGTGATGTTCAAATTGGGAACAGCATAAAGGCTCATGAAAGTGAATTGCAATAAGCAACTACAAGATGATGGAGGGATGGATTCTGTCACATCTAGTATGAAACGACTAGTGATTCAAGATTCAATATATGTATAAGTCACACAAGAAGACACACCCTAGGTAAATAATAATTAACATTGATAAGCAACATTCGCCATCTCGGGACCGGACATTGTACCAGTACCATCCTATTATAATGTCGGTAATATGGTACAGCACGAGATGGCAAGGTGTACCAAGTATCGGTATGATACAAGACTACATACCAATTCAATACTAATATGGTCTAATACACGTCGTACGGCATGGGACCGACAGGTATGACAAACTTTGCTGACAAGTGACAGCATAATTAACATATCAAGAGTCTACTAACTTAGTCCATGAATTTAAACAGATCATAATATTATCTCAACCTCACATTACCTGGTCACCATTCTTGTTGTAGAGTCTAGTCAGTTACTCAGCTATTAAATAGAAAATGAATACCCCGTGATTCAACATATTGTGGATTATGTTTTGCAATAAACCTTCCAATGACATTTTCCAACAAGGTAAGTACCTCCACATGAAAAATTGTTACCAATGAACATGAAAACGCTTTGCATTTTCAAAAGATTTCTTATTTCCTATGAAGTGGACAAATACTGGAAAAATGTCCACAACTATTGCACTGTTGGTGGCTAAAAAGATTAAATGTTAACAAAGACATCTATTCACTTGCCAGTTCTAGCTTCTAGGACACAAGCTTAAAACACTTGAACACAAATGCCTTCAGGTTAAAGTTTTTGTTCTCTTGATTAAAGTCTGTTAATGCTCTCTATCCATGCATGAAGCCGAAGATACATATAAAGATAACAACTGTATCCTGCACACGAACAACAGTAATATTTAATAATACAGTCATGAACAGCACATAAAGAATGATACTTACTGATTGGTTAGCACATGTACAAACAGCAGCATGCACATTTGTTACAGGACTAGTTTTAATATAGTAGTCTGCATTGCATCCATCTCTCAAGCTTTTTTTTTTTTTGTAGTTTCTAAGATTCTTTTTGTATTTATAATAATTCCATGTTTTATCGATTCTCAGAAAAAGATAATTTTCCCAAGTGGAACCATCTTAAACAGAAATATTTCTACAAATAACAGAGATGCTCTGAAATCAAATTTTAAATTCAAAGAAAACATAAGCCAAAAAACTAAGATAAATCAACTGAAAGTCAGGAACAATGTACTTGACAATGTTTTAAGACAGCCATCTTAACCACATAGACAGTCTGCACAGGCAGGGTTGCAGGCACCCACTCCAGTGCCTTGCAAGATGCTCAAGTACAGAGGAAGAGAACAATTTATAAACTGGTAACAGATGTTGCCAAGTTGATAGTTCTCATGGACTTCCTAAATCTTATTTGATTAGTCATGTTTCATTTGTTGGGTTTAACTATCCCTTTTTAGGTTTTCCCTTTATTTATTATTTATATTTTATTTTTTATTTTTGGACAGCTTTGACCTCTAGGTGCGACCTTGCACCTAGGCGCTCCAGCATCCCTTAGTCACCCATCCACTGCCTACAGTCTTTTAATGCATTTGTTTTGGAACTACTGAAGTAAAATTAATTGTTTCAGGTTTCATGTCTTTAATTACAAAATGTCAATGATAAAGTATATGAAAAGTAAAACTCTGTAGACAAGAGACCAAACAAAGAAAAGAAGCATGAAGACAAACGAGGGTTGACATTGGCCCCTATGCCATTTTGATGTACTCCTTTTCATTCTCTTAATATATTGGACAATGGACTTGCCATCTTTGTATCAAAAAACAAAGAAAAAAAAGAAGAGGAATGAAGTCAGTTGATGGCACAGGAATAGGTGGACATCCAAAAGGATTAACTAAGATGTAGACAAATACAAAAAAGCAACATACAACGAGAAACAAGTTCAAAAGGCTTTTTGCGGGCTATAACAGGAAGCTAAACCTTACCAACAAGCATCACATGATCGTATTAGTGTCAGTCCAAACAACAATTTACCGAATCAGAAAAGGGCAAGTCAATATTATAATTGCTTATGTGTTTCATGCAGTGTTTGCCTGCAAACCTGAAAATGGAAGACTTAATCAAGTATTCAAATAATTTTTTTTGCATTCCAAGAGTAATTACAATTTTGCCTTGAACAATCACATGGGCGTTTCTGATACTTCTAAACTTAGATGGATACTATAAAGCATACTAAAAGTTTCTAATAAGTGGATGATCTTCCAATAAGAGGAGAGAATTCTTATTAAAGAATAATCAAACAAGATAACAATCTCTGTATTATGCCCCTAAAAATAAAACGTCTCCCGTCTTTGCACTCCTTGTTCGATGATCGCAATATAGGTTGGACCATCGAATTCGAATGCTTCAATCAACAAACGCTACGGCTACAGAACCCTAAAAGGGGTAATCAACTTGGAAACCCTAATTCAAAAGACTGAACTCTAATGCAATCAATCAGACGAGCGAAACCACTCTAATCCGACCAAGAAGTGAAGCCTAAAAAAAATCATTAGATAGAGTTATTTAGAGATGGAGAGGAACGAAGGGAGAAAGGGGGCTGACCGCGATGATTAGCCAGAGGTCGAGGGGGGCCTGCTCGGCCTTAAGGATGTCGAGGATGTCGTTGGCGTCCTGCGGGAGCGAATCCAGAGGCACTTTCACCTCCTCCTCCGAGTTCTGCACCGGAATATAGATGCAACCCGCCATGGATCGCCGCACCCCACCCTAGGGTTTCCGGCCTGTCGAGATCGATCGATGACTCTGGCCCCCCGGGGCGGAGCTCCGCAAGGCAGGAGATAGGAGCGAGAAAAAGGAACGTTTTATCAGAGCGGGACAAATTGTGAACGGGGCGGTAGCTGCCTTGCTTCGAGGCTGCACTTCGCTACCGACACATGCGAGTACATATATTCTAATTTAAAATATAGATATTGTTAATTTAATTTTTACAAAAATCTAGTAAAAGACCTACTCGAAAATATGGTATCCTGTTCGCAAAGGATTTAGTTGCTCGAAATAAGGTGGAATAAGAACTTATTTTATCTTAATTTTTTCGATATACTATAAAATGATAGTAGAGTTTATAAATTTTATAATTTTGATAAAAAATATATTTATTTTATTTTATTTTTTTTATCTAATTTAAATTATTCCATGTTAAAATATGGAATAGCTTAAACTTCAACATGGAATAGCTTAAAAAGGGAATAAAATACAATTAATGCGGAAGGTCAAATTCAAGTTTCAATTAAATTTTTTTTTAAAATTTTTTTATTATGATTCGACATAATATAAACGGAATCACGCTCTGCAGGATTTGAACCTAGGACATCGAATTTTGAAGACCCGCAAGAAGCTCAGCAAGCTCTTGAAATAGCTGAAGCTAACTTGAGTAGAGCTGAGGGTAAGAGACGAGTAATTGAAGCGAATCTAGCTCTCAGATGAGCTAAGACACGAGTAGAGGTTGTAAATACTATTTCTTCCTAGTCAAGTCAATACATCAAAATTATCCATTTTGGATCAAATTTAGCAGCATGGCCAAGTAGTAAGGTGGGGGACTGCAAATCCTTTATCTCTAATTCAAATCTGGGTGTCGCTTGATCAACAAAAGACTTGAAATTTTTTATTCTGCTGATCTAAACCAATAGGTATGAAGTAACCCTTACTTATTAATTAATGATTGATTCGGACATTTATTTGATTTATGATATCAAATGAATCAAATAAATAGTGAGAGTCAATTCTGGGATTCAGAACTACGAAAATAAGAGATCGGAAATCTTAGTATCCAAAGATTCCTAAAGGACACTCTATTTTTGCTCCTAGGATTGAAAAAAGATTATACGAAAGACTATCAAGACTCCTTAATTATCTTCAAATTGCTTCGATTTGAATTATTCGGAGGATACCTTATATATCAAAAAGATGTACAATTAAACTTTTTTTTCGATTCAATAGAAGCCTAAAGAAGTGAATATGGTATCTAAATAATGATAGATATATCAAAAGCAGATCCGATTATGCCTATTCCTAATCCTAAATAGAATGTAACGACGTAGGGATCCATGGAATAGCTTATTCTAGGAAAATGATAAGAAATAATTTCACCTTATTCTAGTTTAGGGAATAACAATGCATAATTCCGATGGGCCTCACAAATTTTCAATCAAACACAAAATTGGAATAGGAATGGTGAATAGGTATTCTGGAGAATTGGTATTCCTATTCTAGGATACCAAAATGGCTGCCAAACACTACCTGACCAATAATTTAATATTTATATAGTGAATTCTTGGTTGCTCAACAATGAATCAATGATAATATTCATCCGAATTTAAGGATTGAACAAAGAAAGTGAACTTATTCCTTGAATGACTTTTCAAACTAGAAGATGTACATTAATTTAGATAAATATTACAATCCATTGATTAATAGTTAATTGTGTCATATTTTTTAGGTATCAATGATGATAGAGAACATTTGTTCAAATGAGCTGATAACTAGTGATCGAAGTCCTAATAATATTATCAATAGATATAATAGTTTTATCATCAATAGTTCTAAATCTTATATTAAAAAGTAAAAAAAAATTTAAAATAATTCGGAATAATAGAGTTTTGATTGAAGCGGACAGAAAAATTAACTATCATTGTTGATTCACACTCCATATTCTGAGAAATATTTACCATCCAAAAAGAGGAATATTTATAAATTAGATTATTATGGAAAGTTTAAGATAATATTATTTCGATGTGATTAGATGTATATAAACTCACCAAGATATTTGAAACAAGACATAAATAGCTATATATTTATAAATTTTTCAATATTGATACATACTTATGTATTATTAAAAGATGATCTATTTATATTTTCATCTCAAGCTCAATAAGTATTTTTTTATTCAATAAACAAGAGATAGGAAATAGATTGCCATTATCAGATGAAACCTATGGATTGTATGATATGAAGAAAAAAACAATTTTGGAAGATGAGAAGACTTATACTCAATGTATGTCTTATAATATTATGCTGACTAATGAACTAAATACTTCAACAAAATTGGGTAGAACGGACATTCAAGAAGAAAATGATGCTTGACTCCTATTGATAAGAAACATTTAAGATATATATGTTCACTTAATAAATAGTATATATTATTAGAAATTTATCTATTATTATATTAATTGATATTGAATTCAATTTGTATAGATTAGGAACATTATATCTTGGACACATTTCAAAGGTATAAAGTTCTCGCATTCTCAGGCTAGATTATCTTCTAGTCAGCCCCATGAGCTTCAACAATCCAAGGCTAGCCCTTCAATACTACAACAGCACCATAAGTCCCAACAATCTCAACATTCTTGGATAAGATCTTCTTCATCTTCATGGCTGCCTTAGCCCCAACATGAGTCTCTTACTGATGATCAAGAGAAGGTTGTTGAGGATGACTTGTAGATTCAGGATTATATAATTGAATAAATTCAATGCATATTTCATTTTTATATTTTATTTCAAAACTATTTCATTTTGTATGATGTATATTTAATACTTTTGAATAACTTTTTCTTCTTTTTTTTTTTTTAGACGGTCAAAGGAGAGAGAAAATGAGATGGGGATCCATACAAGATAGGGATGTATGGCAACTCTATGAGGGTGAGAGGATCATTATTATATGCAACACTTGAGGCAACCATTAAGAGGTTGGGAAGCCTATTAGCAAGTTTTCTAGGACCAGTTACGTAGAAGGATCAAATGTGTTTGCTCAACTATGCTAGGTCGAATGATATGATTTTTTTATATAAAGTTGAGATTTTACGAGTTGTACGGGTAAAAAAATAGAGCTAATATTATATGTTAACTTGCTGATGATCATAAGTATTTAATTCGATCTAACATTTGTAAATTTCTTTACTTTGTTAAGTAAATTTATGCTCCCCCCATACAGCCGTGATTAGGTACTAAAGTCCCTTAATTGCAAATGAACAAAATATAAGGAGAGGTTGAAGAAAGACAATAGGAGGGAGGGTATGACAAAGGAAAAGGTTGCTCGTAATTATCCTCCTATTGTATACCCTCATCAGTGTAGGGAATTTGTATAATACTGATTTTCCATGAGAGGACAAGTTGTATATAATCTATATTAATTTTATTATATATTCTTAGTATAAATTAAATAATTATACAAGATTTATCATATTGCTTACTTTATATGGTAGATGTACTCTGATATTGGCAGAGCTGCATGATCCTCTCGGTCGGTTCCTCACACATCAAGCTCGAAGGTTACATGAGATATAGAAACAAATTTATATGTTACAAACTCTTGATAATTAGATTTATTTGTTTTATATAGAAACTCTAATGCTTCTTGATGAAATTATGTATCATATACATGTATCATGTATCATGTGTTATATATCGTGTATCATGTATCATAATATTTATGAGAGTTATTTTTGTTAGATCTATATCCTAGAAGCCAATATGGTTGATACATTATAATTAATCTAGGACACAATTTTGTACCGAATATATTGATATGATCAATAAAAGGATAAATTCTTTTTCATTCGAGTGTAATATGTCCTTGAATCATCCATGAAATTAGTTTCGATACATACTCTCAATGTGTTGAAAATTAGAGACATGTATTTAATTCCTAAAAGCTCCTGATCATAGGATCATCATGAGAATGGTGACAGATCTAGATAGACTAGTACACAAATCGCTTCTTTCGGGATAGATAGGTCTTTAATCTACTGTGTAGAGACACAGGACGACGAGTGTGGGTGGTTGTTAGAGAACAACTAGCACTGAGCATGACCATACGAGAGATCACTTAGATTTCTATTCAATTGTCAATGATTGTCTTGATGCAGTAGTTGTGTGACTGGTCCTTTGACTTGAGATGGTACTACTGCTCGCAGTGAGACTGCTGGAGTTTGATTGATACATGAATATGGATCTCAATGAGCCCTTGTAGTGGATATTGACGATAGTTGGTCCACTGTCAGACTAGAATGAGCATCAAGATAGGATCTATCAATCTTGATAGAGAAGAGTAATCTTATAAAATTTAAGAAGCTAAGTCCATAAATCTGTGGCCACAGTAGAGTGATGATGGAAAAGAATTTTCATAGACATCACATCTAGACTTGAGCTAATCGAATCTATCATATGACTGATGTTGAAGTTTGACGATTTTTCATGATCTGTCATCTAGTCGGGACTCACGATAGAAAGATTGAATCACATGTTAACTATACCTAGAGGTTTATTTTAGTTCTACTAGATTGCCACTACATATTGCTAGGTGTCATTGATGGATTGTGAGAACTCACTAGGATTGTTTCGGATTGACAATCCTTGCTGAGTTAGAGTGAAATTGTTCCGATCCATTGAAAAGAGTTTCAATGACATAATGATAGAGATCATTGTATATCTCACTACCAGATAGAATTGAATCTATGGGGTCACACAACAAAGAGATTAGGTCTAGAATAAGAAATTGAGCTTATGAAGTGTCAATTGAATTTAGAGAAACTCATTGGGTTTATGGTAACCTTGCTAACACATGGTTGGACCCAATTCTTCTTTCCATTGGGATTACTTATTTGATTAATTAATTCTAACTTAATTATCTACTAATTATCTACATGAATAAGATTCATGAGACTCAATTATTGGGTGTCTAAAGTTATGGATCACATAAATTAAGAGTGCAAGTCCCTTATGAATCCTTGATAGTTATTATGGGGCGCCACTTTGAATTGTTCAATTTGGACGTATCCATTGATTAGAAGACCTTTAGTTCTCATATGGGTGTCTCTTGGGTGTAAAATAGCTTGTCTAATTATGGGTGCAAGGGCTCCAATAGTTGGCACCTAATGGGCTTCCTAATGTAAGTTAGATAACTTAAGTTAATAGGAATCTTAATACAAGTAGGACTTGTATTATATGATTGAATATGATTCAATCTTTATGTCCATAAAAAGAAACCTTCCCTAAGGTTCTAAGATCATCCAAGTTAGCCCCTCTCCACCCCAAGAGAACCTCCCATGCCCTCTCTTCCTCCCTCTTTCTCTTCTCCTTAGGCGTCCCCACGCCATACTACTTGGGATGCGCGTCCCAAGTTTTGCACACGCCCAAGGTATTGGGCATCCACTGATTGCTGGTTTTTAGTACTGGTAGTAGCACATAAGTAAGAAAAAAGATTAGAGAAGAGAAGAAAAAGAAAATCAAGGAGAAAGATCAAATATTGATCGCAATCCTGACTTCGTTCAGATTCAGCAGGCTGAATTTTGGAGAATCAAAATTTAGATTTTAGAGAGTTATTTCAGGCTGATCCCAAGTGGATACTCATAGAGACTGAATATTTGTATAGCTAACAGAGGACCTCGTCTCTTCCAAATTCAGATTTGAAGAAAGAGATTGCGAAAAAGGTATATGATTTGATCATAATTTAAATTTTAGCATATATCAATTTCAGCATATGAAATAGATTCATGTAGTTTTATATTTTTATATATATAAAATTAGATTAAAATTATTTTAATCTTATTCTCCACTGCGATGTTTAGAAAATTAAATTTTTGAAACACATATGCATGCTTCAAACCCCAAATTTTAATACTAATATCAAAGCCACGGGTTTTCATATGCTGAATTTTGATATACATATTTTTGAAAAAATTTCAAAATTAATTTTTTCTTTAATACATAAGATGTATGGATAGATCTTCAAATCTAAAATCTAATTTTGGATTTAGTTTTAGAACATATAGTTGATATGTTGTTGCATACATAGATCTAAATTTTGATCTAGAAAGAGTTCCAGTTAATGTTCATGTGAAATATAGATGTATGCATGAAATCTGAAATTTTTTATGATCTGAATTTTAATTCATATATGTGATATATGATAGCATATTTAGATCATAAATTTATTTTTAATCTTATTCATGACTAGTATATGGATATATGATATCATGCTTAGATCTGAAATTTTGTTTAGATCTAAATATACATGCATATATATGATATATGTTTGTATGTTAAAATTAAAAATTATTTTCATATTTTAAAACTTATATTAATGCAAAGAATTTAAATCTGAAATATGATTTTAGAATCTGAAATTTGTATTTGTGCATAAGAGTTTTGGTCATAAAAAAAATCAAAAATTAGATCATGTAATAGGATTACATCTAAGATTTTTGATTTGAGTCATATGGATCTAATTCGATTAAGTAATTGGTCAAATCGAGTCAAGTGTTGAATTAAATTAGATCAATTAAGTTAATGATCATATAATAGTTGTTGTTCAAATCGATTGAGTCCTATATATAGAATCGATTAATCTAAGGACCTAATTTGGCTCATTGGTTTGAGTCTGATTCACTTGAGCTAACCAATTCTGATCAATCGACCTATTGGTGTCTAAGGTAAATTAATGAGACGTGATTATTTAAGTGGTTCCATTAGTCGACCTGACCAATTTATTGGTTCTAAGGAAGGCAACGGGAGGACCCCCACCGTTCTCCACTTACCTAGCCAATTTGGTAGATTGGATCTTGAATTAGGTTGCTTAGCAATCTGGTTTAGCCCATACCAGTTAGATCAGTCATATGATGATTGATTAGATAAGACTTAAACTCTAATCTTCCCATAAATATTAAATCCATAGATCTTCCACCATTGTAGATATGCGGACGTGCTACCGACGTTGATTGTTCTCGACTGGTCGTTCAGTTGTATTGGAAACATGCAACCACTTTATTAGCAAAGAGTTGGTCCAGAGTAAGGATGGGGTTGGACCCAATAACTGTTAGGTGAGGGATCCAATGACGGTCTTGCATCTGCTTGTGAACGGTGGGTCGGGCTTAACTAAGAAGTGTGGATAATAACTGTTAGGTGAGCCCACATAACTTAGAGACCAAGTTGTTGCAACATGCTTAGTGAAGCATCTGGGCAAGGAGTTGCCTACGCATCGATGTACATGTTACCAATAACTGTTAGGTGAGGTGCATGTCATCGGTGGGACCGCACCCATTAAGAATCTTTTGCCATGTCAGGATTTTCGTTTCCTTCTCGAAGAGTGGAGGGATCCAAAAAATTAGTGAAAGTTATTATTTGCATCTTAAAGTCTCTAGAAGCAAATTAAAAAATTAAGTACAAAAATTTAACTTGAATCTCTACTCTTGCAGTTAAACCATTATATCAGCCTTAAACCCTCTAGCTCATATCTTTGAGCCAATCATTTGATCGATAATAATTTTAAAGACTGGCTCAGAAACCTCAGGATTGTCCTGACTTCAGAAAAGTTAAGCTATGTTCTCGATCAGGATCCTGTTGTGTTGTCAAACCATCCTACTGTTGAGCAGAGAGCTGCTTTTGAGAAGTAGATGGATGAAGATAGTTAGGTTAAGTGCTATGTGCGGATGTTTATGTCAAATGAATTGCAAAGCCAGCATGAGCAAATGTCTACTGCCCGGGCCATGATTACTTATCTACAAGAGTTGTATGGTGAGCAGAGCCATACTGCACGCCTCGAAGTCTCTAAGAGACTCTTCAACTTGAAGATGTGCGAAGGACAGTCTGTCCATGAGTACTGTATAACAGTGATCAAGAACATTGAGGAGCTTGAAAAGCTCAGGCTGGATATGCAAAAAAAATTTAGATAGATCTGATCCTTCAATCTCTTACCAGTTTATATAGTCAATTCATTATGAATTTTCATATAAACAAACTTGACTGCATTATTTCCGAACTTGTCAACATGTTGGTCACAACGGAGGGTACCTTGAAGAGTTCAAGGGGCTCTGTTCTTGCTGTAAAGTGGACTTCTTTTATCAAAAAAAAGTTTGTTGGAAGAAAGAAAGCTAAATCCGTAAAGAAGCAGAAGAAAGAGAGCAAATCGAAAAAGGATAGTCCAAAGATGGCTAAGACAAAAGGAAAGTGTTTCCACTATCATGCTGAAGGCCACTGGAGGAGAAAGTTTTCAAAATACCTGGAGAGCCTAAAGACCAAAAAGGGTGATAAACCTTTCGAAGGTATGCTCGTAATTGAATCTAACCTTACGATTTCTTCTACTTTTAGTTGGGTATTAGACTCTGGCTCGAGTGCTCATATATGTACCTCAATGCAAGGTCTGATAGAAAGTAGGAGGTTGAAGAAAGGTGACATGATCCTTCAGATCGATAATGAAGTAAAAGTTACTGCAGAGGCCGTTGGCACTTATCTTCTTCGATTACCGTCTGGCGTTAGATTAGATTTGAAAGACTGTTATTATGTTCTTGTAGCTAGTCGAAATTTAATTTTAGTGTCTGTGCTAGCATGGGAAGATTTTGAAATTAGTTTCAATAAAGACTTTTGTTCCATTTATTTACGAAATAAATTGGTTGCATGAGGTCTTTTAATTGACAGTCTTTATCACTTGCATGTTGATGCGAATGTGAATCTAAACGAGCAAATAGTGAGTGTCATAGATCAAAAGAGATCCAGAGATGAAATTAACCAGAAGTACTTGTAGCACCATAGACTAGGCCATATTAGAGAAGATAGGATAAACAAACTAGAAAAAGATGGGATCCTTGGCTCTTTTTGCCCGAGCCATATTCATCTTGTGAATCTTATCTTCGAGGAAAGATGGCTAAGTTACCCTTTGTAGGACATGGGAAAAGGGCCACAGAGCTATTTGCCCTGGTACACACCGATGTGTGTGGGCCATTTGATGTGCAGGCCAGGGGTGGTTATACTTACTTCATTATCTTTACCGATGATTTGTCTAGGTACGGATATGTGTATCTAATGAAACACAAGTCTGAGACCTTTGAAAAGTTCAAAAAATTCAGGCATGAAGTAGAGAAGCAGATGAATAAATCCGTTAAGGTTCTTCGATCGGATCGAGGAGATAAATATTTTAGTCAAAAATTTTTGGAATATCTTAAGGACAACGGTATAGTCTCTCAGTGGACCCCTCTTGGAACATCTTAACTCAATGGGGTATCCGAAAGGAGGAATATGACTCTATTAGATATGGTCTGGTTCATGATGAGCTTCACTGATCTATCCTTATTTCTTTGGGATATGCCTTGTTAACTG
This sequence comes from Elaeis guineensis, assembly GCF_000442705.2. Taxonomy (NCBI): domain Eukaryota; kingdom Viridiplantae; phylum Streptophyta; class Magnoliopsida; order Arecales; family Arecaceae; genus Elaeis; species Elaeis guineensis. The sequence continues at coordinate 27,748,943 of NC_026003.2, read as the reverse complement.
TCATTCACTTGTTGAATAGGATTCCTTTAAAGTCCGTTCCTACCACACCATATGAAATATGGTTAAGTAAGAAGCTGAGTCTGGGTTTCTTAAGACTTGGAGATGTTTGGCCTATGTCAAGAGACAAATGGCAGAAAAATTAGAGGATAGATCTATTATAGCTCATTTTATAGGGTATCCAAAAAAATCTATGGGATACTATTTTTACTTTCCATAAGATCACAATATGATTGTGAGTCAAAATATCGTATTCTTAAAAAATAGTTTATCCAGGATGGCGGTAGTGGAAGGTTAGTAGAGCTCGAAGAGAAGGTCTCTGAAGAGTCCAGAGCTATAGATCCTCAGGAACCTGTAATTCATGAGCCAGTAGTTGATGTTGTTGGGAATAGTGTCTCAAAGCCAATCGTCAGTCTGTTGACGGTTGCGCTCATTTTTGTATATGTACATGAATTATGAATTAATAAAAATTATTTTGGTATTTTTTCATCACAAAATATTTCATCTTCTAATGAAACTCCTATGTTGTGGTGAAGTCCTTAGGACTATTTAGACTCGACAAAGAAGGATTTGTCGTTTAGTCCTTAAATCTGTTCACGACCAAATGATACGTTGTTACCAAGGATGACAACGTTTATCAAGCATAGGTCGTTGTGTGCCATATAGGTTGATTGTCCTCTTAACCAATGAGTGTGGAGACACTGGTATGGCATACAGGTGAGATGTAAGGGTACATCTGCACTAAACATGACCGACTCCGGAGCTATTTCTGCTGTCAAGATTTACTCCGATGGAATATGGATATAAATATCCCTCCAATCTGAGACCGCCATGATGACTTGCAAGCAACTCACTGCACTTAGGCACTGGACTACCTAAATTTCTAATTCAGTGACGGAAGGCTGCTGGGTGTAGTCAAGTACTTGACTTGTCGATGCGTGTGTCAAGATGGGATTGACCACTCCAGTTTAGGAGCTGTGTACAGTCGTGTTTCAATTTAGTAAAACCTTGGCCAGGGTAATCCTTGTGAGGAGTCACAGGACTGTTTGAGTTGAGCACGATTCGGATGATCTGATCAGGGTTGACAGTTTAACCCTGAGTCGTCCTAAATACAGGGGTCAAAAGAATGAGTTATATAGTAACCATATTCATGTAGGTTCTGAGTGTTGCGATTGCGACTCTTCGATCTATCCGGACGTTGGGTACCATTGCTAGATGGTCACTTCGATTAGTACAGGAATTAGTTCCTGTGCTACCGGCTTAGGTTCGAACCTGCGGGGTCACACACATTAGAGGTTTCTATCTGATCTGATGGCTGGTGTAGAATCCTTCATGTTTGGGACTCAGTGATCGAGAATCAGGATTTTTTGATCACGAGTTCCATACATTATGGGCACCGGGGTCATGAGTCCCACTGGTTGGGACTTTTCGATCAGGGTTATATATCGATGAATTCTGATGCCCGATTGCCCATCGGATTTGGACTCAGTATTTATAAGAGGTTTAATTAGTGATTTGATCGCTAATTAACTCAATTTGATTGAGTAATTATTTTTGGATCAAGTTCAATTAAATTGGATTCAGTTGGTTTGACCCGATTAGGTTAAGAGTTGACCTAATCATCGAGATGGTTTGGTCCCTGATTTGATCAGGGGTTGGGCTTAGTCAATTTTTGATTTGATTAAGATTTTGTTAGTCTAATTAAGTCTAATTAAGTTAGGTTTAAATTAGTCTAATTGGATCTAACTTATTTGGTTCAATTAGGTTGGTTTAAATAATGAAACCACCTTGACCCAATCTTCATGCACCACCTCACTTCCATTGCACCCATTTGAATTCATGAGAAGAAACTTCTCATAAATTATTTTCTCATGCCAGGCCCTCTCCACACCCCACTTTAATTGCCAAATGAATGGATAAGGATGATTGGTTGGCCATTCAAATTCAAAATAAAGTTTGAATTTGAATGGGCAATCAATCTTTGCACCTTATCCCTTTTTTTTTACGTCCCATTTATTACATGAGAAAAGGTTTCTCATGAAATCACTCCATGCACAATTTAAGCCACGCCTCATGCCTTAAGTGGATAAGAGATGAGTTGGTATCCATTTGAATTCAAAATTTGATTTGAATTCAAATGTGCAATTACTCATCTTTATCCTTTCTTTTGGATAAGACTTTTGACGTTGTTATAAAAGGAGGAGAAGAGTGGGATGTGCAAGAAGAAGTTTTTGAAGAAAAATTTTGGGGTGTGAGAAGTCTTGTGCGTGAGAAGGAAGTCCATATCCTTCCAAGAGAAAAAGAAAGAAAAGAAAGAAAAGTGGGTGCAAGGTTTCCGGTGAGTTTCCTAGAGTTTTAGCCTAGGGTTCGGAAAGTGAGAAAGTGAGCTATGAGTGTGTGAGCCCACAAAATCTCAAAAAATTTTCAACATCCTCTCAAATATGTCTGTTGATGATTCGAAGGATCTGAAGAATCGACAGACATCGATCGAAGGAGTTCGATCAGCATCGATCGTCAAAAGAGCTCTACAACGAGCTAGCACTCGTGAGGAGTCGATCAGATCAAGAGCTTTATGTGGATGATCCGCAGAGGCTAGACACGTTATGTGGTTGCATCGTGATGATCAGACTCTCCCGACGGTGATCAGATTGCGGCGATCTACTATCCGCACAAAGGTATTATGTTCTGAAACATTACAATAAAGTGTTTATTGTTCAAATTCGAATTTCAAATTTAAATGCATGCATGCTATATATCATATTTAGATCCTAGTGTAGGATAAATTCATGTTAATTAATTAAATTAATTAATATTTTTTCACTATAAAATCATGATTTTGAAAAAATTTTAAAATTACCATTTTATCCCTGCACTGAATTTTCCTAAAAGATGTTCCTCTACTATCTTATAGATCTAGCAGGGTCTCCCGACCTCCTGAAAGGTATATAGGTATGCTTACAGAGAAAGTGAAGAAAATATTCCTTATGGTAGATAGGGGTCATACTGATGATCCTAATACTTTTGACGAGACGATGTCTGACATCTATTCCGAGAAGTGGTTAGATGCAATGAAGTCAAAAATTGACTCAATATACTCAAACCAAATCTGAACTTTAGTGGATCCACCTGAGGGCATTGTACCTATTGGGTGTAAATGGATCTACAAAAGAAAATAGGTACCGATGATAAGGTAGAGACCTATAAAGCTAGGCTTGTGGCTAAAGGTTATAGTCAGCGTGAAAGCATTGACTATCAGAAAATCTTCTCACCCGTAGCTATGCTGAAATCCATCCGCACTCTGCTTGCTGTTGCAGCTTATTATGATTATGAAATCTGACAGATGGATGTGAAAACTGCCTTCCTGAATGGATATCTTGAAGAAGATATCTATATAGAGCAGCTTATGGATTTTACGTCCAGTGATAGTGATCACAGAGTCTACAAGCTGCAAAGATCCATATACAGATTAAAGTAGGCTTCTCGAAGTTGGAACCATCATTTTGATGAGGCAATCAAATCATTTGATTTCATCAAAAATAAAGAGGAACCTTGTGTATACAAGAGGGTCAGTGGGAGCACGATCACCTTCCTCATATTATACGTGGATGATATTCTCCTTATTGGGAACGACATTCCCATACTGACTATGGTCAAAAGATGGTTGTCCAAAAAATTCTCCATGAAAGACCTAAAGAAAGCATCCTATATTCTCAGAATAAAGGTTTATAGGGATAGACCTAAATGGATGCTTGATCTATCACAAAAGCCATACATGGAGAAGGTGTCGAAAAAGGTTCAGCATGAAAACTCTAAGAGAGGTCTTTTACCTCTTAGGTATGGTATTCGTCTTTTCAAGATGATGTGTCCGACCACATCTGAGAAGATTCAGCACATGAGTAGGATTTCTTTTGCTTCGATAATAGGAAGCCTCATGAATGTCATGCTATGTACTCGACCTAATATTGTCTTTGCTGTGAGTATCAAGAGTAAGTATCAGTCGAATCTAGATGAGGAGCACTGGATAGCTGTGAAGAACATCCTTAAGTACTTAAGAAGGACTAAGGATCTGTTCTTGATTTTTGGAGTTGATTCTGAGTTGCGATTTGAGGGTGTATTTTTGTTCGATTTACTAGAAGGGTTCTGAGTAATCAATCAATGGAGGCTGAGTGTGCTATAGATGTATAGGACGAATTCTAATTGTAATATTTGTTGTAAAACTGAATGTCATGCCATAATACAGTACTGTAAAGACAATGGCACCATAGCCCTTGCTAAGGAGCCAAGATCTCATCAGAAGTCCAAACACATAGAGCACCAATATACATGACTACCTCATATCAAGGTGTGAAGAGTAGACTCTGTGGATAACATGGCAGACCCATTGACTAAGTAGCTGAGCCAACTGAAAATGGAAGTCCACCTTGAAAAGATGAGACTTAGATTTATGGCCAATTGGCTTTAGTCCAAGTGGAAGATTGTTAGATGTATGTCCTAGAAGCCAATATGGCTGACACATTATAATTAATCTAGGATACAATTTTGTACTTAATATATTGATATGATCAATAAAAGGATAAATTTTTTTCATTCAAGTGTAATGTGTCCTTGAATCGTCTATGAAATTAGTTTCGATACATACTCTCAAAGTGTTGAGAATTAGAGATATGTATTTAATTCCTAAAGGCTCCTGATCATAGGATCATCATGGGGATGGTGACAGATTCAGATAGACTGGCACATAAATTACTTTCTTCGAGATAGATGGGTCTTTAATCTACTGTGTAGAGACATAGGACGATGAGTATAGGTGGTTTTAAAGAACAACTAGTACTGAGCATGACCATATGAGAGATCACTTAGATTTCTATTCAATCATCAATGATTATCTCGATGCTGTAGTTATGTGACTGATTCTTTGACTTGAGATGGTACTACTGCTCGCAGTGAGGCTGCTAGAGTTTGATTGATATATAAATATGGGTCTCAATGAGCCCTTATAGTGGATATTGACGACAGTTGATCCACTATAGGAGTAGGGTGAGCATCATGATAGGATCTATCAACTTTGATAGAGAGGAGTAGTCCTATGAGATTTGAGAAGCTAAGTCCATGAATCTGTGGCCACAGTAGAGTGACTGATGGAAAAGAGTTTCCATAGACTTCACATCTGAACTTGAGCTAATCGAATCTATCATATGACTGATGTTGAGGTTTGACGATTTATCCATGACCTACCATCTAGTCGGGACTCATGATAGAGGGACTGAATCATACGTTAATTATATCTAAAGGTTCATTTCAGTTCTACTAGGTTGCCACTACATACTGCTAAGTGTCATTGGTGGATTGTGAGAGTCGCTAGGATTGTTCCGGATCGACAATCCTTACTGAGTTAGAGTGAAATTATTCCGACCTATTGAAAAAATTTTAATGATATAATGATAGAGATCATTGTATATCTCACTACCAGATAGAATTGAACCTATGGGTCACACAATGAAGGGATTAGGTCTGAAATAAGAAATTGAGCTTATAAAGTATCAATTGGGTTTAGAAAAATCTATTGGATTCATGGTAACCTTGCTAGCACATGGTTGGTCTCAATTTCTCTTTCCGTTGGGATTACTTATTTGATAAGCTAATTCTAACTTAATTACCTGCTAATTACCTACATAAATAAGATTCATGAGACTCCAATTGTTGGGTGTCTAAGGTTATGGATCACAATAATTAAGGATGCAAGTCCCTTATGAATCTTCTTGATAGTTATTATGGGATGCCACTTTGAATTGTTCAATTTGGGCATGTCCATTGATTAGAGGGCCTTTAGTTCTCATATGGGGTGTCTCTTGGGTACAAAATAGAGTGTCTAATTATGGATGCAAGGGCTCTAATAGTTGGCACCTAATGGGCTTCTTAATGTAAGTTGGATAATTTAAGTTAGTAGGAATCCTAATGCAAGTAGGACTTGTATTATATGATTGAATAGGATTCAATCTTTGTGCCCATAAAAGGGGACCTCCCCTAAGATCCTAAGATCATCCAAGCCAACCCCTCTCCACCCCAAGAGATCCTCCCACGCCCTCTCTTCCTCCCTCTTTCTCTTCTCCTTAGGCATCCCCACGCCATACTACTTGGGATGCGCGTCCCAAGTTTTGCACATGCCCAAGGTGTTGGGCATCCATTGATTGCTGGTTTCTAGTGCTGGTAGCAGCACATAAGCAAGAAAAAAAGATTAGAGAAGAGAAGAAGAAGATCAAGGAGAAAGATCAAATGTTAATCGCGATTCAGACTTCGTTCAGATTCAGCAGGCTAAATTTTGGAGCATCAAAATTCAGATCTTAGAGGACTGTTCCAGATTGATCTCGAGTAGATACTCATAGAGGTCAGATACTTGTACGGTTAACAGATAGCCTCGTCTCTTTCAGATCAAGATTTGAAGAAAGAGATTGCGAAAAAAGTATGTGATTTGATCATAATTTAAATTTCAGCATATATCAATTTCAGCATATGAAATAGATCCATGTGATTTTATATTTTTATGCATGCAAAATTTAGATTAAAATTATTTTAATCTTATTCTCTCTTAATGTGTTTAGAAAATTAAGTTTTTGAAATACATATGCATGCTTCAAATCCTAAATTCCAATAATTTTAACTCTTGCTCTTCATTCCTTCAAATTAAAATTTTAATCTTCAAATCGAACCTTGCATTGTGTGTTATATATCTATTATGTTTCATATTTCATATAATGTGTATGATGAACCATATATCTTGTATTATATTGAAGCGAAAATTTAGTGCAGGGGCAAAATGGTAATTTTAAAATTTTTTAAAATTATTATTTTACAGTGGAATTATTAATTAATCTCATTAATTAATACTAATTAACCCTACACTAGGATCTAAATATGATACAACAGCATACATTTAAATTTGAAATTCAAATTTGAATCAGTAAACGTTTTACAGTACTGTGTTCAGAACACATCACCTTTTGCGGGTAGTCGATCACCACAATCTGATCACCATCGGAGGGCTCTGATCGTTACATCGCAGCCACCCAACTGTCTGACCTCTGCGGATCATCCACACGAAGCTCCCGTCTGATCAGCTCCTCACGAATGCTAGTTCGTGATTTCACCCTTTGATGGCAGATGTTGATCGAACTCCTTTGATCGATGTGTGCCGACTTCTCGGATGCTCCGGATCGTCTGCACAGTTACTTGAGAGGCTGATGGATCTCTCTCTGAAATTTGGTGGACTCACGACACTCGTGGCACACCAAACTCACTTCCCGAACCCTAGGTAGAAACCCTAGGGTACACACCAAAAACCCTGCGCCCAATTTTTCTCTTTTCTTTCTTTTTCTCTCGGAAGGTTTTGGACCTTCACCTTGCACAGAAGCCTTCCTCACGCCCCAAAGTTTCTCTCCTAATTTTTTTACGCACGTCCCACCTTTCTCCTCTTTTTAAAACAATGTCAAACGTGTCTTATCCGCGTGAGAGGATAAAGACAAGAGGTTACACATTTGAATTCAAATCAAATTTGAATTCAAACGAAAACCAACTTATCCCTATCCTTTTGGGCATGAGAAGAGAAGGGGCGTGGCTCTTTGTGTGTAAAAAAGTTTCATGAGAAACCTTTTCTCGTGTAAGTAATGTGGCGCACAAAATGGATAAGGATGAAAGGGCAAGTGATAAGTTATCCATTCAAATTCAAACATGCTTTGAATTTGAATGGCTAACTAATTATTTTATCCATCCATATGGTGCACAAATGAGGACGTGGGGAAGGGTTTTGCGTGAGAAAAATTTCACGAGAAGTTTCTTCTCGTGAATTCAAATGGGTGCAAGGAAGTTGGGTGACGCAGGGAATTTAAAACAAGGTGGTTTGATTCAAATTGAGCCAACCTAGTTTAAAATAGGTTGAGCACAATTAGACCAAATTAAATCCAACATAATTAGGCTTAATAAAATTCTAATCAAATCAGAATTAACTAAACCTAACCCCTGATCAAATCAGGGACTAAACCACCTTAGCGATTAGGTCAACATTTAACCTAATCGGGTCAATCCAAACTGAATCCAATTCAATTGGACTTGATCCAAAAATAATTACTCAATCAAATTGAGTTAATTAGTAATTAAATCACTAATTAAATCTCTCATAAATATTGAGTCCAAATTCGATGGGCAATCAGGCATCAGAGACCATAGATATGAAACCCTGATCAAAGAGTTCAAATTTCAAATTCAAAATTTGAAATTCAAAATTTTGACCCCGATACCCAAAATGTGTGGAACTCATGATTAGAGAATCCTAATTCTCAATGATAGAGTCCCAGATAGATAAGACTCATAATCAGCCATCAGATCAGAAAGAAACCTCTAATGTGTGTGACCCCACAGTTCGAACCTAAGCCGGTAGCACAGGAACCAATTTCTGTAGTAATCGAAGTGACCATCTAGCAATGGTACCCGACGACCGGATAGGTCGAATAATCACAATCGCAACATTCAGAACCTACGTGAATATGGTTACCATATAATTCATCCCTTTTGACCCCTGTGTTTAGGATGACTCAGGGTTAAACTGTCAACCCTGATGATATCATCCGAACCGTGCTCAACTCAATTAGTCCTGTGACTCCTCACTAGGACTACCCTGACCAAGATTTTGCTAAATTGAAACACGACTGTACACAGCTCCTAAACTGGAGTGGTCAATCCCATCTTGACACACGCACCGACAAGTCAAGTACTTGACTACACCCAGCAACCTTCCGTCACTGAATTAGAAATTCAGGTAGTCCAGTGCCTAAGTGCAGTGAGTTGCTTGCAAGTCACCATGGCGGTCTCAGGTCGGAGGGACATTTATACCCATATCCCATCAGAGCAAATCTTGACAGCAGAAATAGCTCCGGAGTTGGTCACGTTCAGTGCAGATGTACCATTACATCTCACCTGTATGCCATACCAGTGTCTCCACACTCTTTGGTTATGAGGACAACCAACTCATATGGCACACAACGACCTATGCTCGATAAATATTGTCATCCTTGGTAACAACGTATCATTTGGTCGCGAACATGTTTAAGGACTAAACGACAAATCCTCCTTTGTCGAGTCTAAATAGTCCTAAGGACTTCACCACAACACAGGAGTTCATTAGAAGATGAAATATTTGTGATGAAAAAATACCAAAATAACTTTTATTTATTTATAATTCATGTACTAATACAAAAGGAGCACAACCGTCAACAGACTGACGATTGGCTTTGGGACACTATTCCCAACAATCTCCCACTTGGCCTAAAGCCTATCGGTGCAGTATCTAATACCCATCTTCGACTTGTAGTCGTTGAACTCCTTCACCGCAATGGCTTTAGTGAATGGGTCGGCCAGGTTCTCCTTCCGTCGATCTTCTGAAGGTCGACATCACCTCGATCCACGATCTCCCGGATGAGATGGTAGCGGCGCAGAATATGCTTCGTCCGCTGGTGTGCCTTTGGTTCCTTCGCCTGAGCAATGGCTCCAGAGCTGTCGCAGTAGAGCAGAACTGGACCAACAAGGAGGGTGCTACTCCGAGCTCGGTGATGAATTTTCTCAGCCACACCGCTTCTTTGGCAGCATCTGATGCAGTAATATACTCCGCCTCGCATACTGAATCAGCCACAGTGTGCTGCTTGGAACTCTTCCAGTAGACAGCCCCACCATTAAGGGTAAAAATAAATCCTGACACACTCTTGCTATCATCTCGATCAGACTGGAAACTAGAGTCTGTAAACCCTATAAGTCTCAAGTCCGATTCACCATATATAAGCCACTGGTCTTAGTATTTCTCAAATACTTCAGGATGGTTTTAACAACCTTCCAGTGATTCTCTCCTAGATCAGATTGGTATCTACTCACTACCCCTAGTGAGTATGCCACATCTGGTCGTGTACATGTCATGGCATACATGATAGATCCCACTGCCGAAGCATATGGAATCCTACCCATACGCTCTCTCTCTTGAGGTGTTGTCGGACAATCCCTCTTTGAGAGAGAAATTCCATGGCCTATCGGTAGATAGCCTTTCTTGAAATTTTCATGCTGAACCTTTTCAGCATAGTATCAATGTACGTGGACTGGGATAAGCCAAGCAACTTTTGGATCTATCCCTATAGATCCTCATCCCTAGGATGTAGGAAGCTTCTCCCAAATCCTTCATGGAGAACTGTGACGATAGCCAAATCTTTATTCCCTGTAATGCAGGGACATCATTCTCGATTAAGAGAATGTCATCCACATACAATACAAGAAATACTACTGCTGGACCATTAGCCCACTTATAAATGCAGGGTTCTTCTCCGTTCTTAACGAAGCCATACGTTTTGATCGTCCTATCAAAACGTATGTTCCAACTCCGAGATGCCTGCTTAAGTCCATAAATGGACCTCTGTAGCTTGCACACCTTAGACTCATCTGTGGATGTGAACCCTTCAGGTTGTATCATATACACCTCTTCGTCCAGCTCTCCGTTTAGGAAAGCTGTCTTCACATCCATCTGCCAGATTTCATAGTCCAGATGGGCAGCTATCGCAAGCATAATCCGAATGGATTTGAGCATTGCCACAGGAGAAAAATCTCATCATAGTCTATACCATAACGTTGACGATATCCCTTGGCAACCAGACGGGCTTTATAGGTCTCCACCTTTCCGTCTGCGCCCCTCTTCCTTTTGAAGACCCACTTACACCCTATGGGTTTTACTCCTTCGGGTGGGTCAACCAATGTCCACACATCGTTGACCTTCATGGACTCCATTTCGGATTTCATGGCCTCTAGCCATTTTTCAGAGTCAGGTCTCTGCATTGCATCCATGTAGGTGATCGGATCTTCATCGTTTTCATCAAGTTCGATAGGATCACCATCCCGGACCAAGAAACCATAATATCTGTCCGGTTGATGTGGTACTCTACCAGACCGTCTTAAGGGTGCATAATCAATGGGCTCCGGATCTGATCTAATCAAATCCGGTTCAGGTTCAGTAACATGTGTCGGTTTTTCCACCTGTCGAACTTCGTCAAGTTCGACTTTAGAGGCAATAGTTCCTTCACTAAGGAACTCCTTTTCTAAAAAGATTGCCTTAAGGCTGACAAACACCTTTTGCTCATCAGCAAGGTAGAAATAATACCCTTTGGTCTCTTTTGGGTACCCTATAAAATTACACTTGTCAGACCTAGGTCCAAGCTTGTCTGTAATTAAACGTTTAACATAAGCCGGACACCCCCAAACCCTAAGGTGCGAGAGTACTGGCTTACGTCCTATCCATATCTCATATAGCGTTTTGGCTACAGACTTACTCGGAACTCTATTTAGAAGGTAACAAGCCGATTCGAGCGCATATCCCCAGAGAGAGATCGGCAGACCAGCAAACCCCATCATGGATCGAACCATGTCTAACAGGGTCCGATTCCTCCTTTCAGACACACCATTATGCTGTGGTGTTCCAGGAGGAGTCCACTGAGAGAGAATCCCATTCTCCCCTAGATACGTCAGAAACTCATTGGAAAGGTATTCACCTCCTCGATCAGATCGAAGAGTTTTAATATACTTCTCAGTTTGTTTTTCTACCTTATTTCAGAATAGTTTGAACATTTCAAATGATTCCGACTTATGCTTCATTAAATAGACATACCCATACCTAGATAGGTCGTCTGTGAAGGTTATGAAGTAGAAAAATCCACCTCTTGCACTTGAGCTCATGGGTCCACATACATCAGAATGTACCAGACCTAAGAGTTCACTGGCTCGCTCACCTTTTCCAGTAAAAGGTGACTTGGTCATCTTTCCAAGAAGACAGGACTCACAGGTTGAAAGTGATTCACAATCACTAACTTCAAGAATTCCTTCTTGAGCCAACCTGTTTATCCTGTTCTTATTGATATGACCTAGCCTACAGTGCCAAAGGTAGACTTCTGACACATTATCTATTCTAGAGCGTTTACCGAATTTTTGAACCACATTAACAGGCTGTGATAGTAAGTAAATTTCATTATTTAATTGTCCAACAAATATTGTAACACCATTCAAAATGATATTGCAAATATTTCTTTTTATTAAAAAATCATAACCGTACATGGCCAAAAGGCCTACAGAAATAATATTTAATAAAAAACTTGGACAATAGTGACATTCACTCAGAATTACATTACGAAAATTGATTACAAGACTCATGATTCCTAAAGCTAGAACTGGAACTTTACTTCCATCTCCAACATTCAGGAACCTCTCGCCTTCATCAAATCTCCTACTGACCTGCAGACCCTGCATCGAATTACAAATATGATAAGGGCTTCCGGTATCCAATACCCAGGCAGTAGTATCACAAATCGAAAAGTTGCAAGGAGTTATCATATAATTACCTTGCTTCTTCTTTGGCCTGTTCGGGTCCAGGGAGGCAATGTATTGAGGACAGTTCCTCTTCCAATGCCCGTGCTTCTTGCAAAAGAAGCACTCCGCCTGGCTCTGGTCATGCTTGCACTTCTTGGTCTGACCCCGTGCTACTGTCCCAGCATGAGATTGCACCTTCTTATTTTTCTTCTTCTTCTTCTTCTTCCCCTTCCCAAAGGGTTGACGACGAGAAGAAGACCCTCCCACTACATTCACCGACTCCTTATGGAGTTGGTGATCCTTCTCAAAGTTCTGCAGCAACCCCAACAATCCGTGGTAGTTTACTGCAGGCTTTGTCATTCGAAAATGAGTAAGGAATGGGAGGAAGGACTTGGGCAAGGAATTAAGGATCGCATCCTTACCGAGCTGCTCATGCAGAGGAAAGCCCAATTTGCTTAGGCGCTCAATCATCTCGATCATATACAGTACATGATCAGTGACTGAGGCCCCATCCCTCATCCGAGCATTGAAAATAGCACAACTAGTTTTGTGCCTTTCAACATCGTCAGGCGTGCCAAAGGAGTCGTTCAACATTTGAAGCATCTCCTGTGGCTGGACGTTCTCAAACCTTCGGCTGAACTCGTCATTCATTACTGCTAGCATAATACATCGAACGGTGGTGCGGTCATTGAGCCACTTCAAGTAAGTGTCTCGGATCGCTTTACTAGCGTTCGGAGCTGGCTCCTCAGGTGCTGGATCCGTTACTACATAAAGGATCCGCTCATGCTCAAGGACGATTTTTAATTTTCGATACCAGCTATCGAAATTGGGTCCCATGAGCTTGTCATTATCTAATAATGATCGGAGCGATAGGGTAGTGGCCATAGCTGCTTAAAGGAAAACGAGACCTCTATTAGTACATAAATTAATACTCAAGACTTGGACTTTAGTCTAAAATTTTTCCCAATATTTTTACGAACTGGTAGCCTCATCCTCCAATTCGAGAAATTACTTTAATTCCTTAATGGGTACTAGAATCCACACAGACTACACACGAGCCCAACTTTGGTTGGTCAACCCATGTGCATCTATGGGTAGGTTCTTAACCAGTTGTTTCTCTAAACAACTTCTAGTAATTTATTTTGCCCCAGAACCTAATCAGTAGGCTTTGGCCTCCACTGAAAAGATCTGGTTAGGTCCAACCATTAACATGACTTAATTTAGTGAATCGGACCAATAAATGATCAGGTCCGACTTTGGCCGGCCAACCTAACCACCATCAGAAAGACTCAATCAAATTATCATATTATGAATAATAATTCCATTAGCCAATGAGCACCAGGCCTTTGGGCCTCCAATGATCATTGAACTAATGGACTCATTATCATTCACTTAATGGGAGGCTATGACTTAGTTATCATTATAACTTAATCATTTTAGAGACCTAATAATTTTGAGGATTTTATTAAAGAATAGTAGAGAAAAAATCATCCAGCCAATTTCAATCCTCCCACTGACTTCACTAAGTCAGATTAAAAAAGGATTTAATTAAAGCTGGCATTAGGAGCACCTAAATCAGTCATACTGATTTACCTAATGACATGGGTGAGCTCTAATCACCAAGTGATCTAATCAAAATCTAACTTACCAGATTGGCCAGGTAAGTGAGATCAGTGGTGGGGATTTGCCAGTAACTCGTCAATGATCGAATCAATGCGAGTAGCTCCCGCTTAAGAACCACTGGTCAAAACTGCCGAACTTACCTTAGACACCAACCGGTTTATTAGTTTTAATTTTGATCAACTTAGTAAATAGAGCTCCACCGCGTAGCCATGAATTAAGTCCATCTTGGTCTAGTTAAAGATATGGACCCATTCAACTACAACTATTGAAGTTGAGTCTAGAGTATCCTTGACCTAATCTAATTCAACTTTTGATTAGATTTGACCAATTACTCCAATTCGTCTATTTTTTAAACTAACCTTAGGTCTAACCCAATTATGGACCTAATTCATCTAACCCATTGACTCAAAAGTTTATGCAATTATCTTAGGTCTTAATTCACAATTCTAGACCTACTAGACAACACTTAATTCTTTTAATTAAGTACTTGGGCTGATGGGTCAGGGTTTGGCATTTCAAAAATAATTTTCAAATTTGAAAGATTTTATTTTCTGTTCACCAAATGTGTTAACTCATTTCACAAACGGGTCAGCACATTTCATAAACAGCAATTCTATTGCTCATTTCATAACAGAAAATAACTCAAAATAAATCATAAATTTTTTTTTAGATCTAATCTAACACATTCATGATAAATTTCTTAATTAAGTCCTTTCGCTGCTTCATCGGCATGGGATATAATTGCATCGGCACCCCTACCGCCATAGGAGACCCATCGAATGGGAAGAGAGGGCTTTAAACCCTACTTTTCTCCTATGACCGGACGGCCATGGCAACCAACCCAATTAGATTACTTGCTACTTGGATCCTGTATATCTAAATATACAAATTTTAAAATTTAAATTTTAAATTTTAAATTTTAAATTTCAAATTTTAAATTTTAAATTTGAGATTTCAACCAAATTTCAAATTTCGAATTTTCAATCTTTGAATTTTAAATTTTTGAATTTTGAATTTCAAATTTCAAATTTTGAATTTCAAATTTCAAATTTCAAATTTGAGATTTCAACCAAATTTCAAATTTCAAATTTTGAATTTTGAATTTCAAATTTCGAATTTCGAATTTCAAATTTCAAATTTCAAATTTGAGATTTCAACCAAATTTCAAATTTCAAATTTTGAATTTCAAATTTGAAATTCTAACAAATTTCAAATTTCAAATTTCAAATCTTTTTGAATTTCGAATTTTGAATTTTGAATTTCAAATTTAAACTTATAGATTACACCTTAATCTACGCATGCATATGTATATCATATTCTAGAACCTGCTCTGATACCAATTGAAGCGAAAATTTAGTGCAGGGGCAAAATGGTAATTTTAAAACTTTTTCAAAATTACTATTTTACAGCAAATTATTAATTAATCTATTAATTAATACTAATTAACCCTACACTAGGATCTAAATATGATACAACAGCATACATTTAAATTTGAAATTCAAATTTGAATCAGTAAACGTTTTACAGTACTGTGTTCAGAACACATCACCTTTTGCGGGTAGTCGATCACCGCAATCTGATCATCATCGGAGAGCTCTGATCATCACATCGCAGCCATCCA
The DNA here is from genome assembly GCF_000442705.2 of Elaeis guineensis. Taxonomy (NCBI): domain Eukaryota; kingdom Viridiplantae; phylum Streptophyta; class Magnoliopsida; order Arecales; family Arecaceae; genus Elaeis; species Elaeis guineensis. The sequence goes on along the minus strand of NC_026003.2, from coordinate 27,733,321 downwards.
ACTGTCTGGCCTCTGCGGATCGTCCACACGAAGCTCCCATCTGATCAGCTCCTCACGAATGCTAGTTCGTGATTTCACCCTTTGATGGCAGATGTTGATCGAACTCCTTCGATCGATGTGTGCCGACTTCTCGGATGCTTGGATCATCTGCACAGTTACTTGAGAGGCTGATGGATCTCTCTCTAAAATTTGGTGGACTCACGACACTCGTGGCACACCAAACTCACTTCCCGAACCCTAGGTAGAAACCCTAGGGTACACACCAAAAACCCTGCGCCCAATTTTCTCTCTTTTCTTTCTTTTTCTTTCGAAAGGTTTTGGACCTTCACCTTACGCAGAAGCCTTCCTCACGCCCCAAAGTTTCTCTCCTAATTTTTCTACGCACGTCCCACCTTTCTCCTCTTTTTAAAACAACGTCAAACGTGTCTTATCCGCGTGAGAGGATAAAGACAAGAGGTTACACATTTGAATTCAAATCAAATTTGAATTCAAACGAAAACCAACTTATCCCTATCCTTTTGGGCATGAGAAGAGAAGGGGCATGGCTCTTTGTGTGTGGAAAAAGTTTCATGAGAAACCTTTTCTCGTGTAAGTAATGTGGCGCACAAAATGGATAAGGATGAAAGGGCAAGTGATAAGTTATCCATTCAAATTCAACATGCTTTGAATTTGAATGGCTAACTAATTATTTTATCCATCCATATGGTGCACAAATGAAGACGTGGGGAAGGGTTTTGCGTGAGAAAAATTTCACGAGAAGTTTCTTCTCGTGAATTCAAATGGGTGCAAGGAAGTTGGGTGACGCAAGGAATTTAAAACAAGGTGGTTTGATTCAAATTGAGCCAACCTAGTTTAAAATAGGTTGAGCACAATTAGACCAAATTAAACCTAACATAATTAGGCTTAATTAGGCTTAATAAAATCTATCAAATCAGGAATTAACTAAACCTAACTCTGATCAAATCAGAGACTAAACCACCTTAGCGATTAGGTCAACATTTAACCTAATCGGGTCAATCCAAACTGAATCCAATTCAATTGGACTTGATCCAAAAATAATTACTCAATCAAATTGAGTTAATTAGTGATTAAATCACTAATTAAATCTCTCATAAATATTGAGTCCAAATTCGATGGGCAATCAGGCATCAGAGACCATCGATATGAAACCCTGATCAAAGAGTTCAAATTTCAAATTCAAAATTTGAAATTCAAAATTTTGACCCCGGTATCTAAAATGTGTGGAACTCATGATTAGAGAATCCTAATTCTCAATCATAGAGTCCCAGATAGATAAGACTCATAATCAGCCATCAGATCAGAAAGGAACCTCTAACGTGTGTGACCCCGCAGGTTCGAACCTAAGCCGGTAGCACAGGAACCAATTTTTGTACTAATCGAAGTGACCATCTAGCAATGGTACCCGACGACCGGATAGGTCGAATAATCGCAATCGCAACATTCAGAACCTACGTGAATATGGTTACCGTATAATTCTCCCTTTTGACCCCTGTGTTTAGGATGACTCAGGGTTAAACTGTCAACCCTGATGATATCATCCGAATCGTGCTCAACTCAATTAGTCCTGTGACTTCTCACTAGGACTACCCTGCCAAGGTTTTGCTAAATTGAAACACGACTGTACACAGCTCCTAAACTGGAGTGGTCAATCCCATCTTGACATACGCACCGACAAGTCAAGTACTTGACTACACCCAGCAACCTTCCGTCACTGAATTAGAAATTCAGGTAGTCCAGTGCCTAAGTGCAGTGAGTTGCTTGCAAGTCACCATGGCGGTCTCAGGTCGGAGGGACATTTATACCCATATCCCATCGGAGCAAATCTTGACAGCAGAAATAGCTCCGGAGTTGGTCACGTTCAGTGCAGATGTACCATTAATCTCACCTGTATGCCATACCAGTGTCTCCACACTCTTTGGTTATGAGGACAACCAACCCATATGGCACACAACGACCTATGCTCGATAAATATTGTCGTCTTTGGTAACAACGTATCATTTGGTCGCGAACATGTTTAAGGACTAAACGACAAATCCTCCTTTGTCGAGTCTAAATAGTCCTAAGGACTTCACCACAACACAGGAGTTCATTAGAAGATGAAACATTTGTGATGAAAAAATACCAAAATAACTTTTATTTATTTATAATTCATGTACTAATACAAAAGGAGCACAACCGTCAACAGGCTGATGATTGGCTTTGGGACACTATTCCCAACACATATATCATATATCATGGACCACATTGTTAGGTAAAACATATAATTTCATAAAATTTCATAAAAAAATTATAAAAATTCATTCTACATGCCATCATGATGCCACAAGAACTCAGCTCCAAATCCTTCTTTGCATAGCAATAAAAGATATCTATAATTGATTGGCTTCCTCCTTTTAGTTAGACTAGATTTTTTAGTATCCTTCACTTGTAGGATCTAATGAAGTATTTATAGACATCTAATATTTTACCAAGAGTCTTTGAATTTCATAGACCATATTCAACAACTAAATAAAGATGACAAATGAAGATTACAAATTCTAAGAGACAACATCCCAAGGATCATATCCTTCTACCTCTCACACAAGGTTAACTCACCGGCCATAAATTCTTTGTATTGAATTCATGCATTGAATTGATTCTTATTTGTATATGATTTAATTCCTACACCTAAAACCATAGCCTAACATGTTTCAAAATTAAATATAAAATTAGATGATAAATTTAGTTTAAAATCTATTTTTGAAATCATAAATCAAACAATCTCTTATTTGTTTTGAAAATAAATATGTACCATTATTTAGTACAATAGAGACCAAAATAGTAGGCATTATCTCAAATCTTTACTTGTATAGTTAACTCGGGCCTACACAATATATATGCTTTTGGATTAGGGAATAGGAACATCAAAATTAAATGGTCCACCATTCATATCATACTTAGAACCTAAAAACTCAGATAAAGTATTATTCCAGTTTGAGTATTAGCCATTGAGGAGATATGCCCTAAACATTCTATAAGCTTGAACACTTTCAGATTCAATCTTATTTCACATCGAGCCATTTATGTATACACCCACAAATACAAATAATAAGAAAGTTGAATCTCAGGTTATAATTGTGAGTGCTTACCCAAACCAATTTAGTAACTAGTCACAATAATCAAAATAAAAGATATCACAAAGTATCCATTTTATGAAATTATTATTAATGCTCAAAATATTTATTACGATTTAAACTTTAGAATACATCAATAGAGTATTAAACTCATGTTCTAAACATGATTATTAAATACTATTATAGCAAGATACATAGTAAATGGATTTGCTAGGTTATCTTTAGAAGACACCTTTCCAACAAAAACTTCTTGCTTTTTCAGCATATCTCTAATGTGTAGTATTTTTCTTCCATATGCTTTGCTTTGGAATAATACATAGGATCTTTGATGATAGTATTTGCTGAAGTATTATCACAAAATCACTATAGGCCGTTACACATAAGGTACCACTTGAAGACTTCTTAGAATTTTTTTAAGACACATATCTTTTTTTGCAGCTAAGTTTATATATAGCTACATATTCAGCCTTGATAGTAGATTGTTCTATACAATCTTGTTTCTTATTTTTTCAAAAAATTATGCTTCCACCAAATGTGAAAACAAAATAAAAAGTAGATTTTTTAGTGGCTGTACAGTCTTAAAAGTCGAAATTAGAGTAACTAAACAATTGTAACTCATCAACTTGATCAATCAGAATATATGACCTAGTCCACTTTAAATAGTGAAATACTCTTTTAACCTCTTCCCAAAGACTTTTCCAAGGGTTAGACTAAGATCTATTAAGGACTTCTACTACATAAGCAAGATTAGGCCTTGTACAGATTAAAGCATATATGAGACTTTCCACAATCGAAGCATATGGAAATTTGGATTCATCAAGTTAACCTTTAATAAGGTTGGACAATCCTTCTAAGACAATGACTTTGTTCCACATAGGGAATTGAATACTTTGAACAATAATCTATTTTAAATTGATGTAAGAGAGTATCAAATCAATAGATTTCATCTGAGACAAACAAAGTTTTCTTTATAATCTATCTCAAATCTATACAATATATGAAAGGAGAGTGGAGAGCTCCCCTTGCGTGCCATGCGTCGAGCTCTGAACTCTCCCTGATAGTTTTTTTTGCTCCGATATAGCTTTTTTTTCTTTCTTTGGACCATCCCTGACCCCTCTTGAAGCTTTCCGACCCCTCGCAGATATCCACCTCCTGCTCGCTCTCCTCACTACCACCTCCCATCGGTCTTTGCCGTCATCTTCCTCCCCGTCATCACCGACATTGGGCTTCCCACTCCAATCTCCCTTGGGTGCTTTTCTTTCCACAGATTTCTGAGAAAGAGAGATGTTGACCTCTTCCCTGCTCTCCTTGCCATCACATCCTATCAGTCTCTATCATCACCTTTCTCTCCATCATCACTAGCATTGGCCTTCCCCTCCGATCTCCCTCAGGTTTCTTCTCATATATCTCGAAAAAAGAGAAAGAAATGAAAAGAAAAAAGAAAAAAAATACCCAACACAAAACCCCAGCCATCGTCTTGGCTTCCTATTTAGCTGATCTAAGCCTCCGGGTGTTTTTTTTCCAAGCAGTGGCAATATTTTTTTTATTTTTTTGGCTTTGAACCCTTCTGGAGAGCCATTTTTATCATGAGAACACAGCCCCATAAATTGAAAAATTTTGTAACTAAAGAAGAATCCTTTCGACCAAAAATTCTCAAACCCTACAAAATATCATGCTTCTAGTTAGATTAAGCCTTCAAAATGTCAGGGGACCAACTCACACCACCACAACTCACACAAAATCCCATGTGTTTGAGAAAAAAATCCAATCGAAACCTAAGAATCCCCCTCTCAAATGCTCTCTTTCCTACAAATCTTTGCCACATCTCGCACTAAATCCCATATGCTTAAAAAAAAAATCCAATCGGAACCTAAGAAACCCCTTTAATCTCTTACAAGTTCTCTCCTTTCCCATAGATTTTCGAAAAAGATAATGAAATGAAGAGAAAAATAAGCGAAAAGGAAAAAGAATGATTATGTATGTGAGGGAAGGTCTAACCCTTAATTTTTTTTCATCTTTGCTTCATTTTCATTGATTTTTTCTATATTTTTCCTGTTTTTCCTCTATTTTCCCATCCTTAGGAGTCTCAATCAAGTGGAGGCTTAGAGTTGCCGAAAGGGAAGCTTAGATGATAGCTGGGGTTTTGTGTGGGGTATTTCCATGGTGCAATATTTATCAAAAGAGAAATTTTAGCTAATCTATGTGTGTGAAGGGGGCTTAAATCTCAAAGCACATACTTGATATAGAATATGGTATAATATAATCTATCTCTTAACTAGAAGATACAACACATGATTTAAACGGTGGAATGCTACAACAAACTCCCAATCACTCTACATCCATTCATAGATTCTATCTTGGAGTTCATTCCATTCTTATATTCTATTTTTTTGATTGCTCCCTCTGATAGTAATATATTGTCTCACTGCTTTTTGATTGACCTCAAAAATGAACCTCATGTTCTTTATCTACAAGCACAGTCAAATGCTATCCATTAGATTTTTATAGACCAAACATTTTATACTAATGAATGTGGGGTATATTTTCGGATGAAAAACTCCACATGACAACCACTTCCAAGATACATTTGTTGATAAATCTAGCAAAAAACAAAAGGATATTGTCTCATTAAGAATGAAATTAATGAAAATTATTCGACTAAATGACAAAAAAACATAGATGCCTCTTTCTAAAAATTTTTGATTTATGAAAGTGGATTGATTGTAAGTCACAACATGTTTGCAAGATGATAGAAGATAATAAATAAAACGGAGGAGCATATCTGGAAGCATATTAATAGAAGGAGATTTCATAACAAACTAAGTAGTTCTTCCTAACAAAGATGATTTTTCTCCCTTTTTGAATAGGTTAGTGAGTTTTAAGCATATGATAGTGGAGTTGCAGATATTTTTATCAACAAGGAGATAGGAGCATGGTTAGATATCTCAAAAGAAAATAATGTTTTTGATGTGTTAGTGGAGAATGAAATTTTGAATTCAATATCATTGTGGAAATGTAGAATAATTTTTTTTGCTGATTGGTTTTGAAAAATTTGATATTAGAGTAAATATGTTAATATGTGAGTGCTACATTATCTAAATAGAAAATATAATTTATGGTGTTTCTATGAATGCACTTTTGATATCTTGCATTTTGTAGGATATTAATGAAATGGACACTGCTAAAGAAGATATTTTTAACACAAGCTATGTCAACATAGGAGAGCAAAAGGAACACAGGATGTTTGTTTTTTCTAATATTTATTCCAGCATCACATCTTTCATGAACATCCGAGTGAGGTTGCTTTGGGAACATAATTTTGATTTAATATATTAATTTTTCTGCAGGTATTTCTCCATGAGCCTAGCTTGAATATTAAATGTTGGTTTCATTGAGATTTAACTTTTAATAAGATTGTTACCTTATCTAAAATTGAAGTTTAGTTTTTCTTTATTTAAATAATGTTTGGTTGGAAAAAATTTGTGTTTTTGAGTCTTTTTGTGCATGGATTTTCTTATTGTAAATAATAACATGGATCATGAAACCTATATTAGTTTTGACCATGAAAGGGGAACCATCTAACAATCCCTTAAATTAATTTATAATTTAATCCAAGTCAAATAAATAGTCCATTTTTCACTATGGTCTTGCACCAAAGTCTTGGCATTTCAGGCTGAGTTATGAACTAATGGATTGAGAGTCTAAGACTCTTTGTTAAATGTCTAAAAAGAGGATGAATAACTATAGTATTTCATCTCAATAAATGTTTAAGGACTTATTTGGTATTTAGGTTTTAGAACAAAAAAGCAAAGCTAGCTAAATTAAGTGGAATAAGTTGGACGAATAAATAGAGGCTACAACTATTCTGCCTTTTTAAATTTTCAAGAAGGATTATTCCTCAGTCAAGTGGGTTATGTGGGCTAGGAGGAGAGAAAGTGAAGCATTTATCGTATACTAAATTTTCAGAAAACTTATTTTGCCTTTGAGAAGAAGTGGTATATTCTAGCTACATGAATGATTGTTTGGTTGCAAAGATGGAATAGATGGGTTAAGAAACTTTCATTATAACTTAACCCTAGAATGCAGCCTAAATATATCTATCATTTGCTATAAACAGAGAGATAGATGAAGTCAGAACATAATATCTATTGGCTATATTCTCTGTCTTAAGCTATCCTTTTTCTATTTGGGTATTGTTAAATGGATCCTATTAGAGTTTGAGATAGATTGAATATTCAAAAAAATTCATCCGATTATCATCCTTAAGCTCATTATAACAGTAGATGCAAGATTGGCTCATTGCATTTTTAGGCCCATATGTTGTGTTTTAACATGATTTTTTTGGATTTTTTAAGATTGATTTTAAGATTATACATCCAAAGATATAAAATATTTAGATTTATTATATACAGATGGAAAAAATTATAAGATTAAAAAAATTTGATGGTATTAATTGGATGACATTAATTCATCAACTTTTTTTAAATTTTTTAAGACTAATTTTAGAATCCTATACTTAAATTTATTATATATACTTGAAAAATATCCAAAGTTCAACATAAATAAAGTTGATAGTTTCAGTTTTATGAAATTACAATATATGCATGTATATATTTAAATTAATAATTAAAAAATAAGTTTAAAATTATGAATTATATTTATTGATTAATTTTAAGATTTAATATTCAATATTTAAATATCAAATATTGAATATTTAAAATTATGACTTATTTCTTCAATCATTTTGATTTATATTTTATTATGGAACTCAATTTAGTGATACTCTAATAAAATTTTTTGATATTCGTATTTTTAGTTTATATGAAGAGGTTCAGATAGATGAAGATTAGTATAGATATACGTTCATTAGCTAATGAAAATATTTTATGTCACATTGTACGAAAATTTATATATTGATAAAATACTTTAAATTTTTATTTTGATTCAAGTTAAATCCGTAGCAAAGTGCGGGTTACACACTAGCGATCTTAATGCCAAGAATATATGAAGCTTTACCTAAATCTTTCATCTCGAAGGTGTGGAATAGCCAATCTTAAATATCTATCTAAAGAACTATGTTGTCATCAACCAAAAGAATATCATCAACATATAAAATAAGAAAAACAGTATTGACTCCCCCTATCTTAATGGAAACACAATGAGTTTCTGAATTTTAAACAAACTCATACTCTTCAACTTCTTTATAAAATTTGATATTCTACTACTTAGATGCCTGTTTTAAGTCATAAATTGATTTCTTCAGCTTACACACTTTATCCTCATTCTCTTAATGAAATCTTTAGGTTACTCCATGTAAATATCTTCATTGATACTTTCATTCAAAAAAGTGATCTTCATATTTATTTGCAATACCTTATAGTCATTGTAAGCCACCAAAGCTAAAATTGTCTCAATAAATTGGATCTAAGCAAATGAAGAAAAGATTTCATCATAATACATCATATATTGTTGAGTAAAACCTTGCACTACATCAAAGATTTTATTATCTAGTAACTTCAACTGATAAGCCCCAACTCCTTTCACTGGTGCTTTATTATCATTCCCCATGTAAACAAAGCTCGACCTTCCTTCTTCGATTTTTCTAATTTCCTTAAACCCTCGTAAGTCATTAGACACATGAACAGTTGCATCAGAATTAACCCACCAACTAAAGAGTTTAATGTAAGAAACATAAGATTCAATAATTAAAGGCTCACTTGGTTTGGTTTACTTCTAACTTTGTGAATTCTTATAAGCCTTCCAATCCTTCCTCAAATGACCAAGCCTACTGCAAAAGAAACATAAACTTTGTTGAGTTTTCACTTCAACTTTTTAATTGGAAGTCTTTGGCTTATAGCCTTAGAATTGAGGCTTCTTCCCCTTCGTCTTAAAGTTCCTTTTGATCTTGGAATTTAACTCCACATTACTTGCAAATGGGTTTGAAGTACCACCATTCTCAAACATTTTCATATATCTTCTATCTTCTTGGTGATCAATCTTATTGATAAGATTCTCAATCTTCTACTCCGTCTTGACTAAAGTATAGAAATCCTCAATTTACTTATAGGATCTTGGCAAAAAGTTAATAGTAGTAGAGACAACAGTTTTTTATCTAGAGTTCTGCTATGATATACCAATTCATCTACCATAGCAACCATATCATTGATGTGCTTCCTTACATCAGCCCCTATTTTATATTTGGGTCCATAGAAAACTTTTTCGCAAGTTATTCATATAAGAATCAGATTTTTTCTCAAACTTTGCCTCCAATTTATCTAATATTTCATTGGTTGTCTCAGTATGAATATAGTTATTTGAAGAATTTTGCTAAGGCCACCAAGGACACAAGATTTAGTGACATAATTAGCTACCTTTCAATTATTATAAGTCTTTAATTCTTCTTCATATTTGGCTATCTCAGCTTGATCAATTATTGGATTTGGTTTGATAAGAAGTTGATCAACAAAGATAGTATCCTTGTAACCATAAAATCTCAATATATCAACCCTTTACTTTTAGTTTACATAATTAGTGCTAGTTAAGACCTTAGATTTAATATCATCAAATGCCGATCCACCACTAGGTGTAGACAAATAAATTCCTAATATCCATAAATGTATGAAATTACAAACTCATATATCTTATGATACATCCAAAAAATAATTCACTTACCCATTGAGATTCATGAAAATCACTTGAAAAATATAAGAACGTGATTAATTACTAAAGATATATTATTCTTAATATACTATACAATTTGCATTATTCATTGGGGATTTTGCAAATGGTATAATCATCCACACAAATGTATAAATTAGCAAATGTATTATCTATCAGGGATTTTGCAAAATCAAATCAAAAAATTTTTTAAAAAGAAATGTGCATTAACTATTGAAGATTTTACCCCTTTTTTCATCAAATTAACTAGCTCCCACTATTATTGGCTATATTTAATTTGAGACCATAGATATAAATAATCATATACACATTATTATCCAGAGGTAGCAACCCAAGAGGGAGGGTGAATTGGATTTCTTAAAAATTATTCAAAACACTTGTGCCTAAAAATAAATTTGAGAGTATTTGTGCAGTGCTTAGCAGTAAATAAATAAGCAGTTGTATAATTGTTGCCCAGTAAGACAACCCAAGAGGGGGGGTGGGGTGAATTGGATTTTTCAAAATTTAAACAAGTAATGTACTATTTTAAAAACGAGTGAAGTGTTGATAAGTGCAGACTTCAAATGTGCAAAAATATAAATGTAAGAAAAACTAGAAAGAAAAACATAAGTACAAATACACATGATATATAGTGGTTCGGTGCCCTAGCACTTACGTCCACTCCCCAAGATCCACTTGAGAATTTCACTATAATCTGTACAAGATTACAGCCAGATAGTTTTTCAGATTCACTATCCAAAATCTAATTGATTTTACACTAGATTACTAACCACAACCAATAAACAAGCCAACCCTTAACTCACAATCCAATCTCCAGGCTTGGATAAGCTCATCCCCTAGCTTCAAATCCCTATTGAAGCTAGTTACAATAAAGACAAAAGTAAAACAATAATTGAAAACAAAAAGCTTCTTTAATGAGAAAAATATCGATGAGGCTTTCGAATCTTCTTTTGTGGAAGTTTTTAAGCAGATGAACTTGTCTTCTTGCTAGAGAAAATATCTTGACTTGATGATTCAAGTAGTTAGAAAATGAATGCTCTCTTTTCAATGCTTTTTGGATTTCTTGCTCTTGAATTTTGCTTCCTTACTTTGATTCTCTTATTTTGTCACTTCAAAAGGTTGTTGGAGACTTTAACTCATCGTTTGAAATCTCAAAAAGTCATTTCAAGCTATTGGAATCTGAATTATAGCCGTTAGACTTAATTCTACATAGTTTTGAAATTTTTGTAGAACTAACCATGGTAATTCGAGTTGACTCGACTGATCTTTGAGTTGACTCGATTTGAGCTTCGAGTAGGCTCGACTGTCCTTAAATCAACTTGACTAGTCTGTGAGTCTTTTATCTCGAAAATATAGCTCTCTGTTCACACTCTGAGACCTCGACTCGAGCAACTTAAGTCAACTCGACTCCTCAGCTCGATTGAAACTTTTCTACTCTAAAGTTTTACTTTTTCTGTCACTATTTATTTGAGTCGACTTGTGCCCAACTTGATTCAACTTGAGAGTGTACCGACTAAAACTCTTACTTGTCAAAATACTTTTTGCATACCGTCTTAGCTTGAATAGACTCGAAATAGCCTTGAGTCGACTCAAAGGTCCTTCCATCGAATTTTTTATGATTTTTTTCAATTGAATTTTCTTTAATTCCATATCTTTACTATCTTCCTCCAGCCATGTTTGAGATCTGTAACATACTTTAAAAGCTTCTAAATTTCTCTTATTTGTTCTCAATTTGTATTGTAGGATTTTTCTTTTGTTGCTCTATAATTTCTCCTGAAATATGATCTTGAAGAGCTCATTAGTCCAAACATATATTCAAACATTTTGTTGTTCATCAAAATCAATCCTTGAGGTTAACAATCTCTCCATTTTTGGTGATGATAAAACTTTAAGTATATGAGCAATTGGTATAAAGCATGCATAAATTTCAAGAGATATGCTTAAGTCAATAAAGGTGTAAGTTTTTCCACAAGTTTAGACTTTTCTCCCCCTTAGTTTGTGCTTATATTTTCAGTATGTTTCTTCAATCACAATTGTAAGATTTTCACAAATGTGCTCTCTTAAGAATTGTTCATCATTCAATTTCATTTATTGTGCCATGTATGCAATATTCTTCATTCATATGAAAATGAGACATCAGGCACATACATATAATACACATTAAGGCCTATTGTTATGCTTATATGTTAAAGCCAAAAATTACATTCATAAGACACATAGATACTTATGGCACATAAATGCATTTATGATTCATTCATGAGGCACATATCAATACATTCATGATACATTCATGAGGCATATTCACATGAGGCACATATTAAAGTAAGCAATGCTCATATGCTCATATTCTTTGCTACTCCCCCTTTTTGCCATCAATCAAAAAGGGCAATATAAAAATACTTTAGAATACCCCAAAACACAAAAAATAAGAAAAAGTAATAATATAACATTGCATTCATCAAAATGAATGTGCTAGGTCATAGCACCAATATACAATGTCATATAAGTGAGCAAACACACACTAATACAAAGATAAGCTAATACAAACATAAGTCCAAACAAATAGATATAAGCCTAATACATCAGATTGCTAAGCAGATATCTCCTATGGTACTACTCCTCATCGAAAGGAATCTCTAAGGTCTTAAAAGAGGAGGTCTGGGAAGATAATGGTTCAGCTCTCTGACTCCTGATCCTACTCGATGGATCAATTATCAGAGATGGAGAAAATCCTACTCCAGCTCTAGTATATATTAGAATTTTATGTCGGGGTATGCATGTATGCTTCAAATTTTTTTTTTCTAAATAACACAGCAGAATAGAAGATTAAAGTACCTTTTAATCTACATCATGCATGCATAAAATATAAAACACTAGGATCTACTTCATATATTGAAATTGAACACATACTGAATTTTATACTGAAATTGAATATGCGATCGGATCGCATACTTGTTTCATAATTTCTTTCTTCAAATTGAATTTAGAAGAGAATGGGTTCTCTCTTAGCTTGCAAATATCTGATCTCTATAGGTATCCATTCAGAATCAGTCTAGAATAGTCCTCTTTGGTATTATTTTTTTTCTCTAAGAAAAGTCAACCTGCGAATCTGAACGAAGTTTGGATCGCGATTAACTCTTTGAATTTTTTTTTGATCTTTTCTTCTATACTTCTCTTACTTTTCTTCCCTTGATTATGAAGTAATCAAGGTCTGAAAATCAGCAAGCTAGAGGATGCCCAAGCTCTCTTGGGTATGGAGATATGGGATGCCCAACTTCTTTAGGCGTTGGATTTCAAGGGGAGAAGAGAGGGAGAAGAGAGAGGGGTGTGGGGATCTTCTAAGGGAGGCATGGGGTGCTAAAATTCAATACTAAGGAGCCTTAGGGAAGGTCCCTTTAAATAGGCATAAGATTTGAATTCTATTCAAAACCAAGCTATCACTTAATACAAGTCCTACTTGCATTAGGAATCTTTATTTCTTTAATTATTTGACTCCCTTTAGGAGATCCTATTGGTGCCAACTATTGGAACCCTTGTACCCACAAATACACATGCCAGATGGCAGCCATGGAACATCCAATCATGTCCACATGTCCTCTCTAGTATGTGCACACCCAACTTGATCAAATCAAGTGGTGTCTAATTAAAACTATCAAAAAAATTATTAAGCATTTGAACCCTTAATTTATTTGATCCAAAACCTTAGACACCTAACAATTGGAGCCCAATGAATCTAATTTTTTTAGATTATTAGTAGGTAATTAAATTTAAATTAATCTTATCAAATAAAAAATTTAAATACAAAGAAAAAATTGGGTTCAACTATGTGCTAGCAAGGTTATCTTAAATTCAATAGAATTTTTTTTAAATTTAATTGAGACTTCATAAGTCCAATTACTTATTTCAGATCTAATTCTTTTATTGTGTGACTCCATAGGTTCAATTCTATCTGATAGTGAGATATACAATGATCTTTATCAAAGTATCATTGAAACTCCTTTCAATAAATCGAAGTAATTTCATTCTAACTCATTAAGAATTGTCAATCCTGAATAACCCTAATGAGCTCTCACAATCCATCAGTGACACCTAGAAGTATGTAGTGGTAATCTAGTAAAATCAAAAAAAAATCTTAAGGTGTCGTTAACATGTGATTCAGTGTCTCTATCGTGAGTCCCAACTAATGGCAGATCATGGATAAATCATCAAATCTTATCATCAGTCATATGATAGATTCGATCAGCTCAAGTCCAATTGTGATTCTCATAGAATTTTTTTTCCATCAATCACACTGCTGTGCCACAGACTCTTGGACTTAGCCTCTCAAATCTCATAGGACTACTCTCTATCAAAGTCGATAGATTTTATGTAGATGCGTATCCTACTCTTATAGTAGACCAACTGTCACCAACATCCGCTACAAAGACTCATTGAGATCATGTTTATGTGTCAGTCAAACTCCACAGCTTCATTGTAAGCAGTCGTACCATTACAAGTCAAAAGATCATTCATACAACTACAGCATTGAGACAATCATTGACAATCGAGTAGAAATCCAAGTGATGAAGGGAAGCATGGTGGTTTTGTACATGTATTTTTAAAAAATTTACAGCATAGATTAAATAATTTAATCTACAATACATGTATAGATTAAATCTAAAACTACCATATATGATCTATGACATGAACTAATATGTATGTATGTAAATCTAAAATCTAAAATTCAGCAAGTATAGATCACATCTATATGTAATTAGATCATATTTAAATTATATTTATATCATATCTAAATATAAATTGAGTTCAAAACTTTATACTTGAGTGCGGGTAGCAGATTACCGCATCCAAAATTCGTAATAGTTGATTCTTCATGATGCTCGATAGCCGCAACGTGTCCAGCCTCTACGGGTATCCACACGAAGTCCTTATGCTGATCGATCTCTCCGAAAGTGCTAGCTTATGAAAATACCATGCTTTGATTGATCTAAGAGGAACATGATAAAGATGAAGGATAAGGCTCTCCTTTTCTTCCTGGATCCACGCATCAAATCTCTACGATGGAGATCAAGAGAAGAACCATTTGTTCTCAATTCTCCCACGCACAAGGAAAACTTTTCTTTCTTCCTTTCATGCTTTTAAGAAGAACTTCACATGGATTTTTATATTTTAGAAAAATTCAAAAGAGAGACCCAAAAGAAGAATCGTTCTTCTCTCTTCTTCTCTCCTTTTTTTCTTGATCTAAACTCTAGGAAGCCCCAAATATCCAATCAAATTTTTTTGATTTTTTTTAAATTTTTTATGTTAAAAATTAGATCTAATCTGATTTTTATCCTGAGAAAAATAGAAAAAAAAATCTAAAAGAAGAACTCCTTCTTCTCCAAAGGCTGCGCACAAGAAAAAAGACCCTTCTTCTTTCTTCTCTTTCTCTCATTGGGAAGAATCTTTCTTCTCCAATTTTCTACTGTAAAACTAGCAGAGAAGCCTCTCTTTGACACCTAAGAACTGGTAGCTAAAGCTCTCAAAAATCTTTTCAAGAGGGGAGGAGAAGAGGAGGATGCCCCTCCTTGTTTTTTGACGATAAGAAAGGAGAGAACGCCTATTATTTTCATGGGAGAGAGCATAAGGCACACCTTCTTATTTTGGGCATGTGATATTCCACAGTAAAAGGAGATGAGGCATGAAGAACTTCTTAAATAGACGGGTTTAGTTGGTTTAGTCCTATTCCAAATAGGATTCAAGTATCTTGTTCCAACTCTAACTAACCCTTGGATCCAATCCTAACCAATTAAGGAATTAGTTACAACAAACTAACTAATTAAGTCCCAGCTCAATTATAAACTAATTAGGCCCCAATCCAATTAGAAAATTAGTTAGATTAAGAATTCTATTGATCTAGAGATTGATTCTTGATGGATATCAGAGAAGCTATTTAATAATAGGTCTTGATCCAATCAAGCCTATTATCCAACAGAGTTTGATCCAATCAAAACCTATATAAAATTAATTGAATCTTATTCAACTTAGAATTTAATTTCATCCCTGAGATCCATTGGAACAAATCCTGTTATCCAATAGGGATGCATCCAATTAATCCAAAGCTAATCTAATTAAATCTAATTCAATTAGATCTGATCCAATCCTCATTGCTCAATCTAATTGAGCCAATTAACAACCATATTGTTAATTAATTGTTCCTCTCATTACCAACCATTAGTAAATAATTTATTATAATCTTTGTAAAGGATTAATTATCAATCACATTGATAATTAAATCCTTCAATGATTTATAATCATCGATCAGCCATTTGATCAAACAGGTATTTCTATGTGTGTGACCCATAGATTCAAACATAAATCGGTAATATAAGAATAATTTTTGTACTAATCAATTTTATCATTTAGTAATGGTTTCCAACGTTCGGATAGGCCGAATGTATGCCCAGTAATACTCTAGAATCTATGTGGATATAGTTACCATATAATTCATCCCTTTGACTCTCGATGCTCAAGGATGACTAAGGATTAAACTGTCAACCCAGAATGAGTGATCCACATTGTGTCTCAATCTCAAAAATCCTGTAACTCTTCACTAGGACTACTTTGGATAAAGTTTTGCTAAATTGAAACATAGTGATGCATCATCTCCAATTTTATTTGGAGCGGTCAATCCCATCTTGACTCGTACTTAGACTTCACAAGTACTTGATTGTGCTTAAAAATCTTTCATCATCGAATTAGAAAATTGGATAGTCCGGTATCAAAGCACAGTGAGTTGCTTGCAAGTCATTGAAGCAGCCTCAGGTCAGAGAGACACTTATATCTATATCCCATCAGAGCAATTCTTGACAGCAGAATGCTCTGGAGGTGGTCATGCTCAGTGAAATGTACTCCTACATATCACCCGTATGCATACCCATATCACTACATATCTTGATTAAGAGGATAATCAACTAATATGATATATAATGATCTATACTCGATACAATTATCGTCTTTGTAATAATTGTATCATTTGGTCGTGAGCAGAATTTAAGAACCACACGATAAATCCTCCTTTATCATTTTGAAAGTAGCTCTAAGAACTCCATCATAACATATGAGTTCTATTTTAAAAGATGTATTCCTTATGATGAATCTGTCAGATAATTTTATTATTTTATAATTCATATATATATATAGAGCATAATCATCTACAACCTACATGATTGACTTTAAGACATATTTTTCAACAACTCCCATTTGGACTAAAGTCAATCAGATCGGTATCAAATATCTATCTTCTATTTGAGATCATCAACTTATTAGATTGATTGCTCTAGTCAATGGATCGGTCAAGTTCTCCTCTCAGTCGATCTTTCTATAGTCAACTTTATTTCAATCTTATCGAATAAGGTGATTGCAATGCAGAATGTATTTGATCCTCAGATGAAATATTAATTCTTCAGCTTGAGCTATGGCTCTAATATTACTGTCAATACAGAATGACTAGACCATCAATGGAGGGTGTCACTTCAAGCTCGTCAATGAACTTCTATAACTAAATTACTTTTTTATCAGCATCAAATACCTCAAAGAACTCTGTATTGCAAATAAAACTGGCTACTAACTATTGCATGAAACCTTTCCAGCATGTCGCTCCTCCTTTTAGGATAAAAATATAACTTGACACAACTTTGTCATTTCAATCCGATTAGAAATTGGAATCAATATTTTACAGATTTTAAGTCAGACTCTCCATAAACAAGTTATTAGTCCTTAGTATTTCATAAATACTTAAGGATGGTTCTCATAACCTTCCAAACCTTTATAGAGAATAGAGATGACAACCAAGCTTTTATTTTCTGGATTGCAGGGATGTCATTTTCGATTAAGAAAATTTCATCTCAAATATCACAAAGAATACTTTTATAGAACTATTAGTCCATTTGTACATACAGGATTCTGCTTCATTTCTAACTGTTGGTGCAAAATTCTGCTTGCGCCGGAGAAGCTGGAGTCGGGAAAGCCGCGGTCGCCGTCGGGACCTGCAAGGAAAGTCTAAATCGGAGGTGGGGTTACTCCGGCAAGACCTCCAACGCTCAAGTCAGTTCTCTGCCTCAACAAGAATGGAGTGTTCGAATGGAGAATTTAGTAGAGTTTAGAGATGAAAAATGAGCTTAGAGAATAACGTATCTGGGGTTTCCCTTTTTATAGGCGGAGGGCGCCATAGACCGATAGCGACGTTCGTAACCGTCTGGTAGTGGGCTGCCCAGAGTCAGGAAGAATTTATTGCGGAGGGTAGTGGAGTGGGATCGTGGCTATCGCCATGGCTCGCCACGTGGAATCGGTTACGGGGAGTGGAGCGACGTCCGCTGTCGTGACTTGTCAGGGAGTGGTGGAATCGCACAGGATCCGCCGTAGGGAGTGGAGCAGAATCGTGGCCGTTAATACAGCTTGTCAGGGGGTAATGGGGTCGCGTAGGGTCCGCCGCAAGGAGTGGAGCAGTGTTGCCCGTTACCGCGGTCTGCTCGGGAGTGCAGATCCGTCGGCTGAAGTTCGACAGCGGTCGAGCTGATGAGAAGCCCGGCTCTCATAGGAGTCCGGACGGTCTCTTCCTGCAATTAAAGTCAAAGGCGAAGTTCGGCTCCCGTAGGAGTCCGGACAGGGCTTACCAGCAGCGATGTTGAGGACGGAGCCCGGCTCCCGTAGGAGTCCGGGCGGAGTCTACTTGCTGTTGAAGTCGTCAGCGGAGTCTGGCTCCGTAGGAGTTCGGACGCAGTCTGTCTGCATCTGTTGGAGTCGAGGATGGAGCCGGCTCCCGTAAGAGTCCGGGCGGAGTCTTCCTGCAATTAAAGTTAAAGGCGAAGTTCGGCTCCCGTAGGAGTCTACTTGCTGTTGAAGTCGTCGGCGGAGTCTGGCTCCCGTAGGAGTCCGAACGCAGTCTGTCTGCAGCGTTGGAGTCAAGGATGGAGCCCGGCTCCCGTAAGAGTCTGGGCGAGTCTTCCTGCAATTAAAGTTAGAGGCGAAGTTCGGCTCCCGTAGGAGTCTACTTGCTGTTGAAGTCGTCGGCGGAGTCCGGCTCCCGTAGGAGTCCGGACGCAGTCTGTCTGCAGCCGTTGGAGTCGAGGATGGAGCCCGGCTCCCGTAAGAGTCCGGACGGAGTCTTCCTGCAATTAAAGTTAGAGGCGAAGTTCGGCTCTCGTAGGAGTCTACTTGCTGTTGAAGTCGTCGGTGGAGTCCGGCTCCCGTAGGAGTCCTGACGCAGTCTGTCTGCAGCCGTTGGAGTCGAGGATGGAGCCCGGCTCCCGTAAGAGTCCGGCGGAGTCTTCCTACAATTAAAGTTAGAGGCGAAGTTCGGCTCCCGTAGGAGTCTACTTGCTGTTGAAGTCATCGGCGGAGTCCGGATAGGGCTTACCAGCAGTTGACGTTGAGGAGGAGCCGGGCTCCCGTAAGAGTCCGGGTGGAGTCTTCCTTTGAGGTCGGCCTTGTTGGTGGAGTCGTTGATTCTGTTGAGGATTTCGGCTGGAGGTATTTTATACCAACACCAGTCCCCCTACTTCGAGTTCGAATTTCGAACGAAGGAAGTACAGAGAGATGGGCACAGCCGAAGCCGTCCCCTCGAAGTCTGTGCACTGCCGCCCCCAGATATTTTGGCATTTAATGTGTGCACGTCAGAGCCCTTTTTCCGATGAAGGTGACCTGAAGAGTCTTTTCGGAACCTCCGTCGGAACGCGATCCCAAGCTTCGCGCCATGAAAATTTTGAACGGTCAATCCTTGATAGCAGTGAGGGGGACATGCGGGACACGTGGCACGCACCAGTTGGCCTAGGAACACCCACCGCCATAACTGCGCTAGGATCCTTCGGCTATTTAAACCCCCTACTCTCCCTTCGTGGCTTCATCCTGTCGATAGGACGACACTTTTCTTTTGTCTGAGAGCCTAGCTACTCAGCCACCTCCTCCGCACCTATTCTTGCCATCTTCAGCCCCTCGATTCTTCTCTAAGGGGTTCCCACGCTATGTCCTCTACCCCGGAGGCCATCCTTGAAGGGATGTCTAGGGTTTGGAGGAAGGTGAGGAGGGAACATCAGTCGGTGAGGATCCTCGTTGTTTCAAAGGGGCTCAAGGAAGAATTCCTTCAACAACAGGGGTTTAATAACGGGGGCCGCCAGTAAAGTTATTATGCCCGAGAATTTTGGGGTAGCAAGACGGGATGATACGGTCAAGAGGGCAGAGCTGTCGTCACAAGCTGTGGCGAGATCCTTGATGCCGTCGGGGCCGAGGGACCAGAGGCGGTCGGCGTCGACGGTGGGGCAGTGGAATTTGTTGCGGGGACGGTGGAAGTAGCGCATGCCGACCTTGCCGGAGCATTTTGGGTGGCAGCTATCGCGGAGCATTCGGAGATGGAGCATATCTCTGGCATCACCGCTGCCTCCAAGGTGACTCCGGCTCTTCTTGAAACAGGTCTTCGTCACTGCCGCCGTTGCCCTTACCGCCCCCGGGAATCTATCCCACCCTTTTCCCCCTAGGGTTGGGACTTCGGAGATGGAGCGAAGCGAGGTGGGGCGAGAGCTGATAGGTCTGTTACACGCACTGGAGAACGCGGCTGAGAAGGACAGAGACGGGAAGAGGAGTTTGCAGCTCGAAGCGGCCTCCGGTTTATCCTTTCCGAACCGTGTTCGCGAGGCTTGCGATGATGTATATCTCTTTTTTTTTTTCTTGACCCACCGGGTCTTGTAACGTATATCTTGTTAGATGAAAAGAAGATTTTATTACCTTGTCTGCATCTTGCATTGAATAATTGTCTGTCGAACTTCTTCATTTTCCTTTCCTCTTTCTTCCTCCTTTTCTTCTTTTCTTTTTCACGTCGTCCCAAGGTCATCGACGACCTCTTTTATTCGTGTAGGGTTGTTATTTGCCGAGCTCCTTTTTGACTTTTACGCCGTTCGAAGATACCCAGTTGTCATTCCGTTAATGGCTACAGGTTGCTTGGGGCCATTCGGGTCCGGGGTCCCTCCTAGGGCTTGGATTCGAGGATCCGAGCCTCTGTCACCCTAAGTGAGTTGTCCTATTTTGTGTCGAAAGCTTCCTTGAAAGTTGGGGCTCCCATCGGGAGTCCCAATCCTTGCTGCCTCGGGCTCTGTTTGTTTTCCAATCGTCACTGTTGTGATCCATTGCCTTCTTTTTTCACTAAGAGTTTGTCTCTGCTGAAGCCGAGGTGAAGTTCGGCTCCCATGGGAGTCCGGACGGAGTTGCCCTGTCGAAGTTGGAGTTGTGGGCGGAGCCCGGTTCCCGTAGGAGTCCAGGCGGAGTCCTCCTGCGAGTAAAGTTAGGTGTGAAGTCCGGCTCCCATAGGAGTCCGGACGGAGCTGGTTGACATTGACAACGGAGCCCGGCTCCCGTAGGAGTCGGGAGGAATTGCCCTATAGTCGATGTCGGTGACGGAGCCCAGCTCCCGTAGGAGTCCGGGCTGGGCTTGCCCTGTAGTCGATGTTGCTTAAGTTAGGACAAGGTTTTCCTCTTGGGGGGCGCTTATGGGCGTTGCAGGGCCTCCCCCCCATCCGGTCTAAAAGAACCGGGCCTTTGACTTTGTTCATGTCAGGATGAGGTCCTCCTCCTATTCTTGACATGGCTGTGGGGGCATATACGGGCGTTGCAAGGCCGCTCCCCCCATCCGGTCTAAATGGAATCGGGCCCTCGACTTTGCTCAAGTTAGGGTGAGGTTCTCCTCCTGTCCCTAACAGGGCTGTGGGGGCACAGATGGGCGTTGTAAGGCCTCTTCCCCCATCCGGTCTAAATGAAACCGGGCCTTCGACTTTGCTCAAGTTAGGACGAGGTTCTCCTCCTGTCCCTAACAGGGCTGTGGGGGCACAGATGGGCATTGTAAGGCCTCTCCCCCCATCTGTTCTAAATGGAACCGGGCCTTCGACTTTGCTCAAGTTAGGGCGAGGTTCTCCTCCTGTCCCTAACAGGGCTGTGGGGGCACAGATGGGCATTGTAAGGCCTCTCCCCCCATCCGGTCTAAATGGAACCGGGTCTTCGACTTTGCTCAAGTTAGGGCGAGATTCTCCTCCTGTCCCTAACAGGGCTGTGGGGGACATATGGGCGTTGTAAGGCCTCTCCCTCCATCTGATCTAAATGGAATCGGGCCTTCGACTTTATGAGGTTGCCCTTTTGTTTTTGATACAGTTTGTTTGAATTGTCCAAAGACACATGGGTATGCGATTTTCGATTAAAACGAAGTCACTGGTAGTACATCCGTAAGTTTTCTGAGCTCCACGGTCGTGGGAGGTCGGCTCCTCCGAGCTCCTTAAGATAATAAGTTCCGGGCCGGACTACTTCTTTGACCTCATAAGGTCCCTCCCAGTTTGGGGCGAGTTTCTCCCTATCCTGAGGTTGCGAGACAGCAGCTCGTCGAAGCACTAGATCTCCTGCTTTAAAGGCTTTGTTCTTGACCCGGGCATTGTAATATCGAGCAACTTTCTGTCTGTAGGCTGCCATTCGAACCTGAGCGATCTCCCGTCTTTCTTCCAGCAGGTCGAGGTTGGCTCTGAGACTTTGTGAATTTTGGTGTTCGTCGAATGCCACGACTCGTACCGACGGGAGTTTAAGCTCGATCGGGATGACGGCTTCCATACCAAAGGCTAAAGCAAAGGGAGTCTCCCCTGTAGGTAACCTCTGGGTAGTTCGATACGCCCATAGCACATGATAAAGCTCGTCCGCCCAAGTTCCTTTTGCTTTTTCAAGCCTTGTCTTAATCCCCTGCAAAAGGGTTCTGTTAGTCACCTCAGCTTCGCCGTTCGCCTGAGGATGGGCTACTGATGTGAAGTTGTGGGAGATGTTTAGATCTTCACAGAATTCGGTGAATCTGGCTCCCGCAAATTGTCGTCCATTATCAGTGATTAGGGTTCTAGGCAGACCGAACCTACACACAATTGACTTCCAGACGAAATCTTATACTTTCGCTTCTGTGATTTTCGCTAGTGGTTCGGCTTCAACCCATTTGGTGAAGTAGTCGATCGCTACAAGGACAAACTTCTTTTGTCCAGATGCCATGGGAAAGGGGCCAAGGATGTCCATTCCCCATTGTGCAAAAGGCCATGGGGCACTCAAAGGTGTGAGCTCGGTGGCGGGTTGTCTCTGGACGTTGGCGTATCTCTGGCATCGATCACACTTTTTGACATATTCAATCGAATCATGATGCATCGTTGGCCAGTAGTATCCTTGGCGGAGTAGCTTGTGGGATAAAGATCTAGCTCCCAAATGGTTTCTGCAAACTCCCTCATGTACCTCCCATAAGGCGTAGTCAGCTTCCGAGGGCCGGAGGCATTTCAATAGGGGCAAGGAGTATGATCTTTTATACAATTTGCCCTCATAGAGGATGTACCGAGAGGCTTGATTTTGGAGCTTTCGAGCCTCCTTCGCGTCCTGGGGGAGAACTCCATCTCTAAGATAGATATTAGTGGGTCGATCCAGCTGGGTTCGTGGTCGATCTCCATCACGGGCCACGACTCCTCTGTACTCGGATGCTTCAGAATTTCAAAGAGAACGCCTTTGGGCAACTCGGTCGGGGCCAACGTTGCCAGCTTGGAGAGAAGGTCGGCCCTGGTATTCTCCAACCTTAAATTTGCCTAATGTCGAAGTTGCTAAAGGCGGGGGTAAGCTCCTTCACTTTCTCAAGATACTTGGCCATACTGTCCTCCCGCACTTCATAACTCCCACTGACTTGTCCCACCACAAGTTGAGAATCGCTGTGTACCCGGAGTTGACCTATTCCCAACTCTTTGGCGATCTTTAATCCTGCGATTAGAGCTTCATATTCCGCTCCATTGTTTGTTGCGGAGAACTCGAAACGCAGAGTGTACTCCGCGATGACTCCCTCCGGGCTGACCAAAATCAGGCCTGCACCCGCACCTGCCATGTTGGAAGATCCGTCCACATAGAGGGTCCAAAAGCAATCAGAGGGATTGGCTTCTTCATCGGGAGAGTTCGGTTAGGACTTTAGGTCGTCAACTTTGCTTTGCTCAGGTTCGGCCTCCTCTGGGATGATGCACTCTACTTTGAAATCTGCCAATATTTGAGCCTTCACTGCTGGTCTAGGTCTGTAGTTGATGTCGAATTCTGTGAGCTCGATCGCCCATTTTGCCATTCTTCCGGAGGTGTCAGTCCGGTGCAAAACCGCCTTGATCAGTTGATCGGTGAGTAGCGTCACAGTGTGCCCTTGAAAGTAGGGTCGGAGCCTCCGAGCTGCAATCAACAAGGCGTAGGTCAGTTTTTCTAATTTGGTGTACCTGGTCTCGGCGTCCCTCAGCGCGCGGCTAATGTAGTAGACCGGTCGCTGGACTTTCGTTTCTTCTTTAACAAGGACGGCCGCAAGGGCCATGGGAGAGACCGCCAGGTATAAAAATAGTTCCTCCCCAGGTTCAGGCTTTGCCAGCAGCGGGGGTGAGCTGAGGTAGCTTTTTAATTCTTCAAATGCCTGTTGGCATTCAGAGGTCCAACAGAAGTTCTTCGACTGCTTGAGGGTTTGAAAGAAGGGCAAGCATCGTTCGACCGACCTCACGACGAAGCGATTAAGAGCCACTATCCTCCCTATGAGGCACTGAACCTCCTTGATCGACTTTGGGGTGGTCATCTCTTGGATGGCGTGAATTTTCTTCGGATTGGCCTCAATCCCGCGCCCTGATACCATGAAGCCCAGGAACTTTCCTGAGGTTACCCCAAAAGCGCATTTAGTTGGGTTCAGTTTCATTCTATACTTTCGAAGAGCGTCAAAAGTTTCTCGAGGTCGGCGACATGATTTCTGGAAGACCTGCTTTTTACAAGCATATCATCCACGTAGACTTCCATGTTTCGGCCGATCTGCTCTTTGAAGATTTTGTTCATCAGCCGCTGGTAGGTTGCGCCCGTGTTCTTGAGGCCGAATGGCATGACCCTGTAGCAGTAAAGGCCGCGATTAGTGATGAAAGCTGTCTTTTCTTCATCTTTCGATGTCATTCTAATTTGATTATAGCCGGAGAACGCATCCATAAAAGTGAGGAGCTCATGGCCTGAAGTAGCATCCACCAGTTGGTCGATTCTGGGAAGGGGGTAGCTGTCCTTTGGACAAGCCTTATTCAGTTTTTTGAAGTCTATACACATCCTCCACTTGCCGTTTGCTTTCTGTTGCTCCTAGATTGATTTTGATGATTACAAAGCAGATTGAAGAGATACAAATATTTTAAATTGAAAAAGTCTTTATGCTCTTCAAGGGCAAAATCGTAATTTTGCTAAAATCCTGATTTGATAGTATCATTTGGTAGAACAAAAATTTGTGATCCAATGGTGAAAATTTTATTGATTTTGGACTTGTATTTTGAAAGTTATGCATGTTTGAAAATCATGAGTCAACCCGTGAGTCAACTCATGGCACAATGAGCTGATTGGCACGCAGATTTTTTGTTGGCACACCCTGTGAGTCGACCCTCATGAGTCGACCCCCAGGCATGAGTCGACCCCCATGAGTCGACCCCTGCAGTTTTAGGCCAAAAGTTGCAGAAACTCATTTTCTGGCTGTTGCAACAGAAGTCGACTCATGAGTCGACTCCTGAAGCATGAGTCGACTCATGAGTCGACCCCTGCGGTGGAAAATATCAGCAACGGCTATTTTTTTGCCCATTTTAATTGCCTTTTATGCTTCCTAAAAATGCTCTAACGGCTCTTTTTCTGCCTAATATGTTTTCTCTTGCTTCTAATGCTATAAAATGTTTCAAATGGTGAAAGAAATTGCAGATCAATCGACAGATCAAACAAGAGATCAAATTCATTGAGAGGATCCAAAAGATATATGCGAAGTGATCAAAGAAATATTTGAGAGAAAAAGAAAAGAGGATCCAAAATCCACACGAGAGATTGTGAAAGAGATTCAAGAGCATTCAAAGAGTGGATTTGTCACGCCTATTGTTTCAACCTTGATCTAGAGATCTTTCAAAGCCTTCAAGAGATCTTCAATCAACAATCATCTTCTTCTCAAGCATTCATTCAAGCATTCATCCATCTTGAGAAAATTTAAAAAGAGTTTCTTCATTTGAGTAAAGTGTTTTTATTGTTATATTCGCTCATTTAAGGAGCTGTTATTGTATTAATTTGTGCTTTAAATTCTCTTACTCTTGTAAGTAATTGTTCTTGTTTTTGGAGGATTTCCAAAACAAGGAAAGGTTGATCCGAACCTGAAATCGGAGTGTTTTGATTTACTTGTACCCGAAAAATAAGTGATCTAGCTTGGGATAGCTAGTGTCAGAGTTTCCGACATTTTGTATTCGGATTGAATACAAAGTATAGTGGATTGAAATTCCCAAGTAGGATCTTGGGGAGTGGATGTAGGTGCAAGGTTGGCACCGAACCACTATAAATCCTTGTGTTTGTGGTGTGCTTTATCGCTTTATCTTATTTCTTTATTATATCCTTGCAATACTGCTTTAGGTAATTAATATTGAATTAAAGTCTTTGTTTTGTTCTTCATAAGTAATCAGTTGGGCTTAAAATTTTTAGAAACCCAATTCACCCCCCCTCTTGGGTTGCATAGCTGGGCAACAAGTGGTATCAGAGCCCGGTGCTCTAGCCCTTCTTTGATCTAACAATCAAAGAGCCAAAGATCTATGGCAACCCATGTCGGTACTTCTCTAGCCGAGGGGCAATCTACAAACCGACCTCCACTTTTCAATGGGTCTAATTACACCTATTGGAAAGCTCGGATGAAGATATTCATACAACACTCGACTATGATATGTGGAGTATCATAGTGAACGATCCTCACACACCCACCAAGATTATAGATAGTGAGGAATCAACCAAACTCGAGAAAGAATGGGATGAGGTTGATAAGAAGTTGGCACAATTAAATGCCAAAGCTATGAATGTTCTTTATTGTGCACTAGATGCAAATGAATTTAATCACATTTCTACTTGTGCATCTGCTAAAGAAATATGGGATAGGTTAGAAGTAACCCATGAGGGAACAAATCAAGTGAAAGAGACTAAAATAAACATGCTAGTGCATAAATATGAATTGTTCAAAATAGAACATGATGAGTCCATAACTGCTATGTTTACTCATTTTACTGATATAATTAATGGTTTGAAGAGTCTTGGCAAATCTTATACTAACAGTGAACTTGTAAGGAAGATTCTCAGGTCACTACCAAGAATTTGGGAAGCCAAGGTGACTGCCATCCAAGTAGCAAAGGACTTGAACACTCTACCTCTAGAAGAGCTTCTTGGATCCTTGATGACTCATGAACTTAGCATGAAGCAACATCAAGAGGATGAAGTCAAAAAGAAAAGAACCATTGCCCTCAAATCCATAACTTCGCCTGATTATGAAACGGATGACACTGAAGATGAAGAACAGGATGAAGAGATGGCACTCATCACCCGAAAATTTAAGAAGTTTCTAAGAAAAGAAAACAGGAGATGAGAAAGAAGTTCACAAAAGGGGAACAAAGCAAAGAAAAAGAGAAAGATCAACCCCTTATATACTACGAGTGCAAGAAGCTGGGACATTTCAGATCTGAATGTCCACAACTGAAGAAAGGTCCAAAAAGTTCAAAAAGAAAGCAATGATGGCGACTTGGAGTGCGAGTGATGACTCAAGCTCCGACGAGAAAACCTCAACAGAACAAGCCAACCTGTGCCTGATGGCACACGAAAATGAGGTAACTTCTGAATCCACTGGTGAATTTACTTTTGAAGAATTGCATGAAGCATTCTATGATTCAATTGATGAATTAAAGAAACTAGGGAAGAAAAATAAAGAACTGAAATTGGAAAATCAGTCTTTAGTGAAACAAGCTGAAAACCTTTCAATTAAAAATTCACCTTGATTCAAGAAAATCAAAACTTAAAGGATGAAATTAACAAGCTAAATCTATAGTAGATAAGTTCACCTTAAGCTCAAACAAACTAAATATGATTCTTGATAATCAGAAAGCTATATATGATAAGGCTGGACTTGGCTATAAACCCCTGAAGAAACAAAAATTTTTGAAGGATATTTATGTAAATTATTCAAGTAACAAGTCTACAAATATTACTTGTTTCAAATGTGGAAGAATAGGACATAAATCATACACATGTCTTATTAACAAATATGCAAACACAAAGAAAATATGGGTTCCAAAAGGAACCATTTTGACTAACCTAAAAGGATCCAAGAAAGTTTGGGTACCTAAGACAGAAACTTGATCTTTGCTTGCAGGTGTGTCTAGCATCCCAAGAAGGAAACAAGAAATGGTATCTTGACAGTGGATGCTCGAGACACATGACTGGTGATGAATCATAATTCATCACGCTTGATGCTAAGGATGGAGGGATGGTTACCTTTGGAGATAATGGCAAAGGAAAGATCATCGGGATAGGTAACATTGGTATCACTCCCTCCAAATACATTGAGAATATTTTATTAGTTAAAGGTTTAAAGCATAACTTACTTAGCATTAGTCAATTCTGTGATAAAGGATATAAAGTAGTTTTTGAATCATCTGTTTGCATTGTGACTAGTCCTATTAACGATGGCATTAAATTTATAGGACATAGGCATGGCAATATTTATATGGTAGATTTGAATGACTTAGCCAAATTAGACATGCAATGCCTAGTATCTTTGAATGCTAAAATTAATGAAACTAGTTGGTTGTGGCATCGTAGACTTGCACATATTAGCATGCATTCTCTTTCAAAATTAATTAAAAAGGATTTAGTTCTTGGTTTGCCAAAACTAAATTTTGAAAAGGATAGAATTTGTGATGCATGCCAATTAAGAAAACAAACTAGAGTTTCATTTAAATCCAAAAGTACTGTTTCAACTTCTAGACCTTTAGAGCTCTTACATATGGACTTATTTGGACCAACAAGAACCACCAGTCTAGGAGGAAAACGATATGGCTTTGTAATTATAGATGATTACTCTCGTTTTACTTGGGTTTTCTTTTTGGCTCACAAAAATGAAACTTTTCATATTTTCACTAAATTTCATCGAAAAGTCTCTAATGAAAAAGGGTTTTCAATTCAAAATATTAGAAGTGATCATGGAACTGAATTTGAAAATCAAGATTTTGATAATTTTTGTGATGAAAATGGAATTGGCCATAACTTCTCTGCTCCTAGGACACCCCAACAAAATGGGGTAGTTGAAAGGAAAAACAGAACCTTAGAAGAAATGGCCCGTACCATGCTTTGTGAAAGCAACCTTCCAAGATATTTTTGGACGAAAGCTATTAACACAGCATGTTACATTTTAAATCATGCTTTAATTAGACAATTTTTAAAGAAAACTCCCTATGAACTTTGGAAAGGAAGAAAACCAAATATTGCATATTTTCATGTCTTTGGTTGCCGATGTTTTGTATTAAATAATGGAAAAGAAAAACTTGGTAAATTTGATGCAAAATCAGATGAAGCAATCTTTTTAGGTTACTCCTCCACTAGTAAAGCATTTAGAGTTCTCAACAAAAGAACTTTAGTAGTTGAGGAGTCCATACATGTTGTTTTTGATGAATCTAACGATCTTCCTTCAAGGAAGAATGAGGGTGTTGATGATGCAGAGCCACTAATAGAAGGTATGAAGGAGATCACTCTGAAAGACTCAGCAACTCCAGAAGACAAGGATTAAGAAGATAAACAAGATGAGAGAAGTGAAGAAATTCAAGAACAACCTCAAGGTACAAATGACCTACCCAAGGAATGGAGGTATGTTCACAACCACCCTAAGGAGTTAATTATTGGTAACCCTATGCATGGGGTAAAAACACGTTCTTCACTTAGAGATGTACTTAATCATTGTGCTTTTGTATCTCAACTTGAACCTAAAACTTTTGAAGAAGCTGAAAATGATCATAACTGGATTAATGCTATGCAAGAAGAACTTAATCAATTTGAAAGAAATAATGTTTGGACCTTAGTGACAAGACCTAAAGATTATTCAATAATTGGCACAAAATGGGTCTTTAGAAACAAATTAGATGAGCATGGAAATATAATTAGAAATAAAGCAAGACTGGTTGCTAAAGGATATAATCAAGAAGAAGGAATTGATTTTGATGAAACTTTTGCACCTGTTGCTAGATTAGAAGCTATTAGACTTCTACTTGCATATGCTTGCTTTATGAAATTCAAATTATTTCAAATGGATGTTAAAAGTGCATTTTTAAATGGTTATATCTCTGAAGAAGTATATGTAGAACAACCCCCTGGATTTGAAAATCATACTTTTTCTAATCATGTCTTTAGATTAAATAAAGCTTTATATGGATTAAAACAAGCACCTAGAGCATGGTATGAAAGGCTAAGCAAATTTCTACTAAATAATGGTTTTACAAGAGGTAATGTAGATACAACCCTATTTATTAAAAGAAATCAAAATGATATGCTAATTATACAAATTTATGTTGATGACATAATTTTTGGGTCTACTAATGAATCTCTTTGTCAAGACTTTGCTAAGCTTATGCAGGGAGAGTTCAAGATGAGCATGATGGGAGAACTCACCTTCTTCCTCGGACTCTAAATCAAACAATCAAAAGAGGGAATCTCCATCACCCAAAGCAAGTACACCAAGGAACTACTCAAAAGATTTGGAATGGAGAACTGCAAACCAATTGGCACACCAATGAGTCCCTCATGTAAGCTTGACAAGGATAATGAAGGTAAATGTGTAGACTTAAAATACTATAGAGGTATGATTGGCTCATTATTATATTTAACTGCAAGTAGGCCTGATATCATGTTTAGTGTTTGCTTATGTGCTAGATATCAATCTAATCCTAAAGAATCTCATTTGAATGCTGTTAAAAGAATCCTTAGATACTTAAATGGTACTCAAACTCTAGGGTTATGGTACTCTAAGGACTCACAAATTAATTTATTAGGATATTCAGATGCTGATTTTGCTGGATGTAAATTAGATAGAAAAAGCACAAGTGGAACTTGCCAATTTCTTGGAGTTAACCTAATCTCATGGTTTAGCAAGAAACAAAATTCGGTAGCACTGTCTACGGCTGAGGCCGAATACATTACAGCCTGAAGTTGTTGTGCTCAAATCCTGTGGATTAAGCAACAACTCGAAGACTTTGGAATCAAACTTAATGAAACACCAATAAGATGTGACAACACAAGTGCCATAAATCTATCTAAAAATCCAATTCAACACTCAAGATCCAAACATATTGAAATAAGACATCATTTTATAAGAGAACATGTTCAAAACAAAAATGTAATTCTTCAATATGTTTGTACTGAAAATCAATTAGCTGATATCTTTACAAAGGCCCTTAGTGAGGATAGATTCTGTGAAATTAGGAGAAATCTAGGAATTCTAGATCCATATGTCTAAAATTTCTCAATTTCCAAGAATTGATGTCAAACATTCTTAGAGCTCAATTTCCAACATCTACCCTGGTCCTAAAAGCTCAAGTTTATTATTCTAAAAACTTATCCTTGAGCAAACCTCCTTCTCCCAAAATTTCAAATTTTTCTGGAATTTATTCACATTTTTTCTGATTTTCTGAACTTCATGAGTCGACCCCCATGAGTCGACTCAATGGCAAACTTGTAAATCCCACCAACTTCCAACGGGTTCATTGTTTTTATACTGGATCCCTGTTCGTGAGACGACTCATCTTCTCATCGTCCCCCTTCCAAAAGCCGTCTTCTCCAACTCTTTTTGTTCCAAATCCAAGGATCAAATTCGAAGCAATTCTCCCTCCTTCTCTCCACCAAAAATCGCCACCTTAGAAAGGGATTTTTTGTGCTTTCTCGCATTGCTTGGCGCGGTTGGAACGTGCCCTAGCACTTTACCGAACTTCCAAAATTCACTTCTTTTCTCCACCAAAATCCTTCTTTACTCTCTTGTGATCCCTCCTCCACTCAATTCAAGTCTTCTTATCTGCTACTTTATTGAATATGGCTCCGAAGATGAAACTTCCCCAAAGAAGAAAGTCAATCCGTGAGCCTGAAGAAATTGTCCGAAAGAAAAGGCATGCTCAGTCTTCAACTGCTCCCACTCCAGTTTCAGTACCTGCTCAAGGTCCCTCTCAATCCCTCCAAAGCCCCAGTAAGAATCCTCTTTCCGATAGAAAAGTCGAAACCAAAAAAAATATAGATTTTCGGTTCTTTGAGAAAGAGGGCTTTACTCTTGCAAGTAAGATTAAAAATCAAGGATGGAAACTCTACTGCTCCCTTAAGGAAGTCACCTATGTTGACCTAGTCAGAGAATTCTACCAGAATCTACTTTATGGAAGTGGGTCAGTGACTTCAACAGTCAAGGAAATTGATATCTGCCTGGATTCTAGGATATTGGGAGAAATACTTCAGTTGCCTAGTGAAGGATACTCATATATGGAACTCCCAGTAAAAGAAGAGGGGATCAGAATTATTCTAGGAGAAACCTATTCAGGAAGTTTAAACAAATTGGAAGCAAAGATTTTGTCCATTGAGATGAGGGTCCTGCATCAGATGGTAATAAAGCTCCTCTTTCCTAGGAGTGGTAGACATGACTTACTTTCCAACAGAGATGTATGTGTCATGTTTTATGTCATCACTCAGACCCCCCTAAACCTCCCTGCACTTATGATAGAGGCCATGAGAGAAACTTTGAATAGATCCAAGGCACACTTGCCTTATGGTATGGCCCTTACTAGAGTATTCAGGAGGTTTGGAGTTAGTTGTGAGGGGGAGGCTGCTACTAAGCTCTCTCATGTGGACACTTTCAACCAACACAGCCTGCACCGAATGGGATTTGCAAAGACTGATGGTGGTTGGATCAAGGGCTCTGAAGAAAGAGCTGAGGATAGAGCTGAAATAAGAGCTGAGGACAGAACTGAAGGCAGAGTAGAACAAGAAGGTCCATCATCTCCTGTCCATGACCTCAGGGCAGCATCACCACATACCCAGTTCTTTCCTGATACTGAGGCTGGCCCTTCAAAGTTTACTAGGATGCCCACACCAGTGTATCAGCCAGAGAGTAGAGCACCTCATTCAGAGTTCAGACTTCTTCTGATCACAGCGTGTGGCTTCTTTGCTCTCTAGTCAGTGGGGTAGTACTTTTTTTGCACCTGGAGCCACCTCTTCTGATCAGACCATTACTCCCCACATCTCCACTGTGTTTCAAATGATATCAGATCAGTCCATCAGGATCCAGCAGCTTGAGGATACTGTCTGGAGACTTACTGGCAGAGTTTTTGACTTGCAGGGGCAAGTCCTTGCTTTGGCCCATCCCAAGCCACAGGAGTCAACCATTGAGGTCACAGACCTCACTGCAGAGGCTGGTAGGCTCAGAGGAGCATTAGAAGGTGGATATGAATTGCTGAGGAAAGAGATCCGAGGATCGAGTGAGCATGCTACCACTCAGTTCACTGCTCTACTTCAATCTATTTCCAGAGCACTGAACGTACTTGATTCTATCAGACTCACCCTTTCTGTTCAGTCTTTGGCCTCTCAGCGTTCTCAGCCATCCAGTTCATCTCGCTCTCCTGCTCGTGCCAGCACCTCCACTCGTGGCAGAGGCAGACGGGGTAGAGGACGCACTTCTGATTCATCATCTCCTCACCCTATATCTGATGACTCCGATCATTGACTTATCTTGATCTTTACTAAATCCTAGGTGTTAGTATTTTATTCTAGGATCTATACCTTGGGGCCATGTATTGACAATTAGCTGGTTGAATTTTATTTTTAAGAACTATGTATTGAAATAATTATATTTTTAATGGAATCATTTTTCACTTATATTTCTACCTTTTGTAATGATATTGATCATATTTTGGTTATATATATTCTTCTTGTGGAAAAATTGTCTTCTCTTTGTTGTTGTTTGCTGTTGATAATTGCTATATTAAGGGGGAGCAAACTTCTATGATAAACTCTAAAAGGGGAGAAATTAAAGAATATTTTAAAAAAAAAAGGAAGAGTTAACCATATTTGATGATGTCAAAAAGAGGGAGAAATTAAACAAAATAAAATTGAAGATATTAAACAAAAATTGGAGATATTAAACAAAATTGGAGATATTAAACAAAAATTGGAGAAATTAAACAAAAATTTCAGAAATTAAATATTTGGAGAAATTAAACAAAAATTTGAGAAATTAAATATTTGGAGAAATTAAACAAACAAAAATTAGGGAGAAATTAAACAAACAAAAATTGGAGATATTAAACAAAAATTGGAGAAATTAAACAAAAATTTGAGAAATTAAATATTTGGAGAAATTAAACAAAAATTTGAGAAATTAAACAAAATTTGAGAAATTAAACAAAAATGGTATTTTGAGAAATTAAGCAAAAATTTGAGAAATTTGATATCAGACAGAAATTAAACAAAAAGCCATCCATCAAAAGCAAAATCATAAGTACAATACAAATAAGTAATTTTTTATATGCTCTGATATATTTCAAAATTCAAATTTGCTCTGATATATCTTTTGAAATTTACCTTGATACATCTTAAAAAATTTGATTTACTCTGATACACCCTAAAATTTTTTTTAACTTGCTCTGATACATTATAAAATTTTCTCTGATATATTGTGAAATTTTCTCTGATACATTACAAAATCTTCTCTGATACATTGTAAAATTATTTTCTTGCTCTGATACATTGCAAAGTTTATTTTTCTCTTGCTCTGATATATCTTAAACTCAAAATGATCTAATACTCTTTTCAAATCTTTATGAAAATGGACAAACTATTTTTGCATATGACCATTTATATCACATGCCAAAAGAATCATATTTTTTTTTCAAGCATATACACCTATAGTGCATTCTTTTGAAATTAATGCATTCACATAAATGCTTTTGTTCAAGTGTTTTATCATTATCAAAAAGGGGGAGATTGTTGCTCTTAGATTGATTTTGATGATTACAAAGCAGATTGAAGGGATACAAATATTTTAAATTGAAAAAGTCTTTATGCTCTTCAAGGGCAAAATCATAATTTTGCTAAAATCCTGATTTGATAGTATCATTTGGTAGAACAAAAGATTTGTGATCTAATGGTGAAAATTTTATTGATTTTGGACTTGTATTTTGAAAGTTATGCATGTTTGAAAATCATGAGTCAACCCGTGAGTCAACTCATGGCACAATGAGCTGATTGGCACGCAGATTTTTTGTTGGCACACCCTGTGAGTCGACCCTCATGAGTCGACCCCCAGGCATGAGTCGACCTCCATGAGTCGACCCCTGCAGTTTTAGGCCAAAAGTTGCAGAAACTCATTTTCTGGCTGTTGCAACAGAAGTCGACTCATGAGTCGACTCCTGAAGCATGAGTCGACTCATGAGTCGACCCCTGCGGCGGAAAATGTCAGCAAATCAGCCTCAGATAACCGCTAAGAGCGGACATTCTTGAAAAGGCGTTGTAGAACAAGATGTCGGCCGAACTTTCGTTGTCGACAAGAATGCGACGGATGTCGTAATTCGCTATATTCAAGGAAACTACGACCATGTCGTTATGAGGGAATTGGACTCCCAGGGTGTCTTCTTTGGTAAAGGTTATGGGTTCGTTAACTTTTTGCCGCTTGGGGGATGCAGCTGGCATGTTGGTTGCCTCCCGTCGGGATTCCCCTGAGATGATGGCGTTAACGGAATCCGGCGGAGGCCGGTCATCCGGCCACTCCTCATCGGCGACCATAGCCGGAGGTAATTGTGCAAAGGCCTCGCGAGAAGGCATCAGATGAAGGAAGGAAAAGTGGGTGCCGGAGAAGATGGTCGGAAGTGGATCCGTTGAGCGCTCCTTTAAGAACAAGGGTATTGCGAAGGCACACACCCTTCCTCTAGCGCCAATCCTGTTGGTGCAAAATTCTGCTTGCGTC
Source organism: Elaeis guineensis (assembly GCF_000442705.2). Lineage (NCBI taxonomy): Eukaryota > Viridiplantae > Streptophyta > Magnoliopsida > Arecales > Arecaceae > Elaeis > Elaeis guineensis. Next base: position 27,697,684 of record NC_026003.2, on the reverse strand, counting down.
GGAGAAGCTGGAGTCGGGGAAGCCGCGGTCGCCGCCGGGACCTGCAAGGGAAGTCTAAACCGGAGGTGGGGTTGCTCCGGCAAGACCCTCCGACGCTCAAGTCAGTTCTCTGCTTCAACAAGAATGGAGTGCTCAAACAGAGAATTTAGCAGAGTTTAGAGATGAAAAATGAGCTTAGAGAATAACGTATCTGGAGTTTCCCTTTTTATAGGCGGAGGGTGTCATAGACCGATAGCGACGTTCGTAACCGTCTGGTAGTGGGCTGCCCAGAGTCAGGAAGAATTTATTGCGGAGGGTAGTGGAGTGGGATCATGGCTATCGCCATGGCTCGCCACGTGGAATCGGTTACGAAGAGTGGAGCGACGTCCGCTGTCGTGACTTGTCAGGGAGTGGTGGAATCGCACAGGATCCGCCGTAGGGAGTGGAGCAGAATCGTGGCCGTTAATACAGCCTGTCAGGGGGTAATGGGGTCGCGTAGGGTCCGCCGCAAGGAGTGGAGCAGTGTTGCCCGTTACCACGGTCTGCTCGGGAGTGCAGATCCGTCGGCTGAGGTTCGGCAGCGGTCGGAGCTGATGACGAAGCCCAACTCTCGTAGGAGTCCGGACGGACTCTTCCTGCAATTAAAGTCAAAGACGAAGTTCGGCTCCCGTAGGAGTCCGAACAGGGCTTACCGGCAGTGGATGTTGAGGACGGAGCCCGGCTCTCGTAGGAGTCTGGGCGGAGTCTACTTGCTGTTGAAGTCATCGGCGGAGTCCGGCTCCCGTAGGAGTCCGGACGCAGTCTGTCTGCAGCCGTTGGAGTCGAGGATGGAGCCCGGCTCCCGTAAGAGTCCGGGCGGAGTCTTCCTGCAATTAAAGTTAAAGGTGAAGTTCGGCTCCCGTAGGAGTCTACTTGCTGTTGAAGTCGTCGGCGGAGTCCGGCTCCCGTAGGAGTCCAGACGCAGTCTGTCTGCAGCCGTTGGAGTCGAGGATGGAGCCCGACTCCCGTAAGAGTTCGGGTGGAGTCTTCCTGCAATTAAAGTTAGAGGCGAAGTTTGGCTCCCGTAGGAGTCTACTTGCTGTTGAAGTCGTCGGCGGAGTCCGGCTCCCGTAGGAGTCCGGACGCAGTCTGTCTGCAGCCGTTGGAGTCGAGGATGGATCCCGGCTCCCGTAAGAGTCCGGGTGGAGTCTTCCTGCAATTAAAGTTAGAGGCGAAGTTCGGCTCTCGTAGGAGTCTACTTGCTGTTGAAGTCGTCGGTGGAGTCCGGCTCCCGTAGGAATCCGGACGCAGTCTGTCTGCAGCCGTTGGAGTCGAGGATGGAGCCCGGCTCCCGTAAGAGTCTGGGCGGAGTCTTCCTGCAATTAAAGTTAGAGGCGAAGTTCGGCTCCCGTAGGAATCTACTTGCTGTTGAAGTCGTCGGCGGAGTCTGGATAGGGCTTACCAGCAGTTAACGTTGAGGACGGAGCCCGGTTCCCGTAAGAGTCCAGGCGGAGTCTTCCTTTGAGGTCGGCCTTGTTGGCGGAGTCGTTGATTCTGTTGAGGACTTCGGCTGGGGGTATTTTATACCCAACACTAATGTAGTCATACATTCATTATATATATTCCAACTTCGAGAAGCTTGATTCAATTTGAATAGACTTGAGGATTGCCATAAGAAAAATTTCTCGTCATAGTCAACACTATAACTTTGATGAAATATTTTGACAATCAGATAGAATTATAGGTCTCTATCTTTCCATCTATGCCTCTTATCCATCTAGAATCCACTCACACCCTATGAATTTTATCTCTTTAAGTGAATCAATGAATGTCTATATATTATCGATCTTCGTAGACTTCATTACAGATTTAATAGCTTCAAGCCTCTTCTCAAAGTTAGATCTCTGTATTGCATTCATATGAAAGATCAAATCTCCATCTCGAACTTAGAAACTGAAGTATCTGTTTGGCTGATACAGTACTCTGTCATATCTACTCAAGGATGCCTTTACATTGGGCTCCAAATTTGATCTAATAAACTCCAGTTCTGTTGGTTTGTTTCAGAGTCAGTTCCTCTACCTATCAAGCTTCACCATGCTTGGTCTTAACAACATCAGTTCCTTCACTAAAAAACTTCTTTTCCAAAAAAAATGTCTGAAGATTCATGAACATCTTATATCCATTATGAAGGTAGAAAGAATATCCCTAATATAATATTTATTAGACCAAAATCTAAGCTAGTTGATTTGTGAACATTTCATAAAAGTTTGGTACCCCAAATCCTAAGATAAGAGAGTATCAAATTATTCAAGTCTATATTTCATATGAAGTTTTGGTGACTGATATGCTTGAAATATTCGTGAGCACATATCAAGTAGTCTCTAAAACATAACCGACCAACAAATCCCATAGTGGACTGAACCATGTCTAACAAAGTTCAATTCTTCCTTTTAGACATCCTTTTTAAACAGTGATGTCCCAGAAGAGGTCCATTAAAAGAGAATCAAATTCACTTCATGACATGTCAAAAACTTATTATAAAGGTATTCACTTCATCAGTCTAACTGATGAGTTTTAATACTCTTTGCAGTTAGTTTTTCTACCTCATTATGAAATCGTTTGAACATTTCAACCGATTCGAACTTGTGCTTCATAAGCAAGATGTACCCATGTCAAGATAGATTGTCAGATATTTTAATGAAGTGGTAAGCCCTCTTCTGACACTTATGTTCACGAGTGTAAATTCATCAGTATGTACTAAACTCAGAACATCGCTGGCTCATTCACCTTTTCAATAAAAGGTGACTAAGTTAATTATGCTAAAGATAGGCTTCAGTAATATTATCTAATCTAGGATGCTAGTTAGACGTGTACTTTACACTAATAGGCTATGGTACTGAGTTTATGTTATTTTCAATTGTCCACTCATTATTGTAGTAGTATCATTCACAATGATATCACAATAATCATTCTTATTGACACCATCAATAAGATTGGATAATAGTTATAATAACTTAAAATGACATCTTCAGAATTAAAAACAAACTCGATGATTCTTAATATTAAGATTGAAACAGACGTCCATCTCTTACATTCAAGAGTCTCTACCGTTTACAAATCTTCTACTATCTTAAAATTTTTTGTAACTATTTGCAAACATAACTTGTACTGTCAGTATCCTATACCTTGCTAGTAATATTATCAATAGAAAAACTTTAAAGAGTTATCATATAACTATCTTGACTAGCAACCATTTGCTGATTTCTCTTTTAAGCTTGCTTGGGTTATCCTGAAACTTCTTGATCAATTCGCTCAAAAATTATACTCAACTTCTGATACTGTCTATCGAAGTTAGGTCTGATAATATTTTTACTATCTAACAGTGAACAGAGTGACAATATTCTAGTCATTTATGAAAAGAAAATAATTGACCTATTAGTATATGAACTATTTTAAGCCTAAAGACTTAGATTTTAATCTAAAGATTCTTCCACTATTTTATATGAATTGATAGCTTCTATCTTCAATTTTAAAAATTATCTTAATTTTTTAGCAGGTACTAGAATCCGCACAGACTACATATAGATCTGAGGATGGTTCGGTCAACCCATATGCATCTATGGATAGATTTTCAACCAATTATTTCTTTCAAGAACTTCTAGTATTTAATTTAGCCTCAAATTTTATTTCAGTAGGCGATGGATCTCCACTGAAAGTCCTGATTAGGTCAAACCATTAACATAAACCTACTCAATAATTCTAACTAACAAATGATCAGATCCAAGGATGGCTCGACCAACATAACTATTCATCAGATAGTTCAACAGAGTCATCATATGATGAATGATAATTTTATCATTCAGAAAAATACCAGACAGATGGCACCTGCAATGTTAATTTGAAGAAATGGACTCATTACCATTCACCTTAATGGGAGACTATAATCTAGTTATCTCCATAACTAGCTCATTTTATGGATCTAATAATTTAAAAAATTTGATTAAATCTTTTAGAAGATATCAGTTGATCTATAAGTCATAGATTCTTCTACTGACTTCACCAAGTCATGAAAAGGACTAGTGACTAGCTGGTCCAACCAGCATGTCGTACATCCTCCCACTGATTTTACTAAATCATGAGAAGGACTAGAGACAAGTTGGTTCAAAGCACCTAAATCAGGGAGGCTGATTAGCCTTAATGGCATGGGCTAACTCAAATCATTTAGTGATTTAATCAAAATCTAATTCACCAAATTGGCCAGATAAGTGAGATCGATGGGAGGATCTGCTAAGCTTGTCTTAGATACCATCAAAATAGTCAGGTAAGCCGCTCTCAATTAAAAACCATCGATCGAAATGCCAAACTTACCAAGACATCAATTTGTTAACTAGTTTCGATTTGACCAACTTAATGATTCGGATTCAACCATTGAGCTATAATCAAGATCCATTTGGTCTAATCAAAAATATAGACTTGACCATCTACAACTATTGTATTAAAAAAATCTTGATGAATCTAATTCAATATTTGGTTAGACTTAATCAATTTCTTTATATGGTCAATCAATTCTTTGATTCTAACCTTAGATCTAGCTCAATTAAAAAGAAGAACCTGATTTGAATTAACCCATGCCTCATATTTTATGCAACATCATTAGATCTTAAATCATAATTCTAGATCTATTCAGTTCAATATTTAATTCTCAATTAAGTTTTTGCATCAATATGGTTAAAGTTTTGAAACAATTTCTTATGTAAACCTTTTACATTAAATTATAGAATCTTTTAGATCAAATCTATATTTTTATAATTTTAAATTAAAATAATTTTGATTAATCAAGATTAGATATAACTAGTTTTTTCACAACTTGTATCACATATAATAATACCTAGAGTTTTAAGATCTAGGATTTTGTAAGAAAGTAAGTTTTCTCCTTTTACTTTTTTCTTCATGGGACCTCACAGTGGCACCCCTACACGCTATAAGAGCACCCTATTCAATGAAAAGAGAGGGTCATGTAACCCTACTTGCCTATGATCGGACGGCCTAGTGATTATCCAATCCGAGCACTTTACTACTCAGAATATCTAATCTAATTCATATATCATATATGTAAAAATTTAGATCTAATCTAAATTATATTAGATTTGATTTTACATTAGATCATATCTAAAATCAGATCATAACATATCTCATGCATTGCTGAATCTAGATTTTAACTCTACATGCATATATGTTCATGTCATAATGAACCTGGCTCTAATACCATTTGAAGGAAAGCGTGGTGGTTTTGTGCATGCATTTTTAAAAAAATTACAGCAGAATATATATAGATTAAATAATTTAATCTACAATATATGCATAGATCAAATCTAAAACTACCATACAAGATCTATGACATGAACTAATATGTATATATGTAAATCTAAAATCTAAAATTTAGCAAGTATAAATCACATCTATATATAATTAGATCACATCTAAATTATATTTAGATCATATCTAAATATAAATTGAGTTCAAAATTTTATACCTAAGCATAGGTAGTAGATCACCATATCCAAAATCCATAGTAATTGATTCTTCATGATGCTTGATAGCCGCACACATGTCCGGTCTATACGGATATCCACATGAAGTCCTTATGCTAATCGATCTCTCTGAGAGTGCTAGCTCACGAAGACACAATGCTTTGACTGATCTAAGAGGAACATGATGATGACTATGAGATCTAGCAGATGGATGTCAAAATTATTTTTCTCAATGGTAGTCTTAAGAAAGAGGTCTATATGACTTAGCCAGAGAGATTTATCCCAAATGAGACTCAACCAGAGAGATTTGTCTCAATTGAGAGGACAAATCAAGTATGCAAGCGAAAAAAATCTATCTATGGATTAATACAAGCTTCGAGGAGCTAGAACATCCAATTTGATATGACAGTCAAAGAGTTTGATTTTGTCAAAAATAAAGATGAACCATGTGTGTACAAGAAGACAAATGAGAGTGCTATTATCTTCTTGGTTCTATATGTCGATGACATACTGCTCATTGAGAATGATATCCCAATGATGCAATTAGTCAAGACCTGACTCTCGAATAAGTTTTTTATGAATGACTTGGATGAAGCATCCTATATAATGGGTATAAAGATCTATTGAGATAGATCTACGAGGATGCTAGGCTTGTCCCAGTCTCAATACATAGATCTCGTGTTGAAAAGGTTCAACATGGAGGCAAGTAAAATAAGTTACCTGCTTATAAGTCATGGCATACATCTCTCCAAGAAAATGTATCCTAAGACACTAGAGGAGAGGAAGAGAATGAGTGAAATCCCTTATGCTTCAGCTGTGAGATCAATAATGTATGCTATACTATATACTAGGCCTGATGTAGTTTATGCTTTAGGCATAGCTAGCAGATTTCAGGCTGATCCAAGAGAAGATCATTAGAAAGCTGTGAAAAATATTCTTAAGTACCTAATGAGGACTAATGATATTTTCTAATATATGGAGGAGGATCAGAGTTGAAACTAGAGGGATATACAGATTCTAATTTTCAATCTAATCTTGATGATAGTAAGTCGATTTCAGAATATGTGTTTATCCTAAATGGTGGAGCAGTGAGTTAGAAGAGTTCTAAGTAGTCGACAGTAGCCGACTCAACCACCTGAAGAAAAAACCGCCTTTTTCTTGTAGGATCTTCTGGATCTAATAAAATTAAGGATGGAATATTTTAAAAAAAAATTATCCTACTTTATTTTAGATCTAAGGTCTATTAGATTTGATTTTTATTATCTAATATTTAATCTAAAATTAAATCTAAAACTTGAGGATTAGAGGAATATCTCTAGGGTAACTAGATTATCCTGTAGATGATCGCAGCAATGTCCAAGGTTCTAAAATAGCCACGCAGTCGCCTAGCCTCTACTGGTATCCACTCGAGTAGGATCTAGATCATCTTTCCTCATAAATCTTTACTCCAAAAATCAGATCTGGATCTGATCTGAAAGATCTTCAAAAGATCTTCTGAAGTTGGAGCAGCAGTTTCTCGATAAATCCCTGCAGCCTTCTGATCAGGGAGCCACCACGCCTTGGACAAGCACCAGATGGATGCCCAACTTCTTGAACGTGAAGAGGGGAGGGAGACAAGCAGAGGGGGTATGGAGAAGTGGAGGGATTTCATATTTTTGCTAGGTATTGAGCAGATACTCTAAACTCTAGACGTAGATAGGGTTTAAATAGACCTTGCTGCGCCATGCAGTGCCACATCATTCGACCAATCAGAAAATTTCAATTAATTTTGAAAAAATTTTGATTGGTGGAGTGATGTCATCTGATCATATCAGATAAGAACCCCACCAAACCCTCCTACTGTTGGTGCCAACACTGGATAAACACAGTGAGATTGGCACCCAACAGTTTGAGTCAATCAAGGCATAGAGTCCTCATCTCATGGGACTCTATCCTTATCCACTTGGGGTGCACGCCATATCTGATTATGGTGCCCACTTTGAGGATAAAATTAACAGGTAGACACTCCACAAAAACTCTCCAATGACCTCTTGCCAAGTGGCCTTCAGTCCAAGGTCCATGGATCAACGTTTGACCAATGTCCTAAAACAGAAATGGCAGGTGACAGAAATTAGCAGGTGTTGTCTTAAATTCATCTCATGAATTAAGATAAGACTTTTTTGAGCTAGACTAGCTCCAGTCAAATTGAGAAAAATCTTCTCAAGGTTCTCTGGGTGAGTCAAATCATATTTGGCTCAGTCGAGATAGAAAAGATTACACGAGGAGAAAGTTAGGCTCAATCGTGTGCTAGCACGATTTCTTGAACCTAATTAGATCTAATCCAAATCAATCAAACTGGGCTAGCTCAATTGATGACATCCAGATCCTAACTCTTGTTTGTGTGACCCAGTTATGTTCATTTTCGTATGGTAATGAGACATGTCGTGATCTCATCATCGACATCATCAAAACTCCTTTCGATAGATTAGAACTCTTCTGATTCAGATAATTAGAATGATCGATCATCAAGATCATTCTAATTGCTCTCAAAATCCATCAGTGATACCTAGCAGTATATGGTGGCAACCCATCAGAAATGAAGACAAACCTCTCGGTGCAGCTACCTGTGTGATTGAGTTCTTCTATCATGAGTCTCGATTGAATTAGGGTTAAGGTGAACTCGTCAAACCCAACATCAGTCATATGAATCAATCGATTGATCTGAGTCCGGTGTGAAACTTCAATGAAAAACTCTTTTCCATTATTTCACTCTACCATGGCCATGGGCTTAAGGACTCAATCTTTCGATCATCATAGGACTACTCCTCTCATCTATCGAGGTTGATAGATCCCATCTTGGTGTAATCTGATTCCTACAATGAATATGCTACAGCCAACATACACCTCAGGGTTTCGAATGGCTAGAAGATTGAGTTATGGTGTAGTCAAACTATAACACACTCAAGGTGAACTATCGATGCACCTCAGGTCAAAGAACTAGACACACAGCTACAGCATCGAACTAGTCATCGATGAGAAGGTAGACTTCCTTATGACTGCTCGAGGTGGTTACGCTCAGTACTCTCATTCTCAATGAATACCTATACTCTCGCTCCGGTATCTCCACATTGTAGACTCAAGAGACATCTACCCTAAGGAAGTGATCGTACACCAACCTTCTGGATCGATCACCATCCTCATGATGATCCTATGGTCAGGAGCTGTTTATGAGTTAGTTATGTAAATTCATGCCTTAAATTTTCAATTCCTAAAAATATGAATTAACATTCTTACTAACTCAAAGGATGTATCACAGACATAATGTACACAATGTGATAGTTGAATAACCCTTTTATTCATTTATAGTCAAAATTATAAATTTATCCTTAATTTGTACAGGAATGTGTCAGCTAATCTGGCATCTAAGGCACACATCTAATAAACTCCCACTTGACCTAATGCCAATTGGTTACATATCTAAGTCCCATCTTCTCAAGGTGGGCTTCGATCTTCTGCTGGCCTAATGACTTTGTCAGTGGATCTGCCATATTATCTGTGGAGTCGACTCTTTTAACCTTGACATAACCCTTTTCGAGATAATCACGGATCAGATGGAATCATCTTTTGATATGTTTGGACTTCTGGTGAGACCTTGGCTCCTTAGCTAGAGCTATGGCGCCATTATTGTCATAGTAAAGGGGGATGGCATCCGATGACATCACTCCAAGCTTTGCGACAAATTTTTTGTACCAGAATGCCTCCTTCGCAGCTTTCGATGCAGCAATATATTCTGCCTCCATAGTGGATTCAGCAATCACCATCTGCTTGGAACTCTTTCAGCTAACTGCACCACCATTGTAAATGAATAAACATCCAGATGTCGACTTTCGATCATCTATATCAGACATAAAGTCTGAGTCTGTAAATCCCTGAACCTGAAGTTCTTCATTCTCAAAGACTAGAAACATATCCTTAGTCCTTCTCAAGTACTTAAGGATACATTTCACAGAAGTCCAGTGCTCTTCACCTGGATTCGACTGATATCTGCTTGTGACACTCACAGCATAGGCTATATCAGATCGTGTACATAGCATGGCATACATGAGGCTTCCTATTACTGAAGCATAAGGGATTTTGCTCATCATTCAATCTCCTCAGGTGTGCTAGGGCACATCTTCTTGGAGAGATGAATGCCATGTCTAAAAGATACTAAACCTCTTTTGGAGTTTTTCATGCTAAACCTTTTTAGCACCTCCTCTATGTACATCTTCTGTGAGAGTCCCAACATCCTATTTGGTCTATCTCTATAGACCTTAATACCCAGTATAAAGGATGCCTCTCCTAGATCTTTCATAGAGAACTCCTTAGACAACCATATTTTGACTGAGGTCAACATGGAATATCATTTCCAATTAAGAGGATATCATCTACGTACAGTATGAGGAAGACAACTACGCTCCCACTGACCTTCTTGAACACACATAGTTCCTTCTCGTTCTTGATGAAATCAAATATTTTGATCACATTATTAAAATAAGTATTCCAACTCTGAGATGCTTGCTTAAGTCCATAAATGGACCTTTGCAGCTTGCAGATCTTGTGATCATCATCACTGGATGTAAAATCAAGCGGCTGTTCCATATAGATATCTTCCTCAAGATATCCATTTAAGAATGCTGTTTTCACGTCTATTTGCCATATTTCATAATCAAAATAGGCTGCAACAGCAAGCAATGTGTGGATTGATTTAAGCATGGCTACGGACGAAAAGGTATCCTGATAGTCAATGCCTTCATGCTAACTATAACCTTTCGCTATGAGCCTAGCCTTGAATGTCTCCATATTTCCATTGCACCTATCTTTCTCTTGAAGATCCATTTATACCTAATAGGTACAATACCTTCTGGTGGATCTACTAAGGTCCAGACTTGGTTTGAGTGCATCGAGTTAATTTTTGATCTCATTGCCTCTAACCATTTCTCGGAGTCGATATCTGATATCGCCTCGTCATAGGTCTTGGGGTCATCACCATGAGTCCCATTTTCGTGAGGAATATTTTCTCTACTTCCTCTTGTACAGTACCTAAGTACCTTTTAGGAGGACGAAAAATCCTAGTCGATCTACAAGGTGGAAGAGGTTGTGTTAGGACTGGTTCTAATTGATTGGATTCCTCAGGTTCTTTAGCTCGTTGCTCTTGTGAGATATTCTCCTTGAGCTTAATTATTCTTCCGATGCCACCATCTTGAATAAACTATTTTTAAGAAAAATAGCATGTCGATTCACAATCACATTGTGATCTTCCGAAATATAAAAATAGTATCCTAATGACTCTTTAGGATATCCTATGAACTGAGCTCTAAAAGATCTGAACTCTAACTTGTCCGCCTGCTGTCTCTTGACATGAGCCGAATAATCCCAAATTCTGAGATGACTCCACTTTGAGGGTAAAATTAGTAGGTGGACACTCCACAAAAACTCTCCAATGATCTCTTGCCAAGTGGCCTTCAGTCCAAGGTCCATGGGTCAATGTTTGACCAATGTCCTAAAATGAAAATGGTAGGTGATAGGAATTAGCAGGTGTTGTCTTAAATTCATCTCATAAATTAAGATAAGACTTTTTTGAGCTGGACTGGCTCCAGTCAGATTGAGAGAAATCTTTTCAAGATTCTCTGGATGAGTCAAATCAATTTGGCTCAGTCGAGATAGAAAAGATTACACGAGGAGAAAGTTAGGCTCAATCGTGTGCTAGTACAATTTTCTGGAACCTAATTGGATCTAATCTAAATCAATCGAATTGGGCTAGCTCAATTGATGACATTCCGACCCTAACTCTTATTTGTGTAACCCAGTTAGGTTCATTTTCGTATGTAATGAGACATGTCGTGATCTCATCATCGACATCATCGAAACTCCTTTCGATGGATCAAAACTCTTCTGATTCAGACAATTAGAATAATCGATCATCAAGATCATTCTAATTGCTTCCAAAATTTACCAGTGATACCTAGCAGTATATGGTGGCAACACATCAGAATTGAAGATGAACCTCTCGGTGTAGCTACCTGTGTGATTGAGTTCTTCTATCATGAGTCCCGATTGAATTAGGGTTAAGGTGAACTCATCAAACCCAACATCAGTCATATGAATCAATCGATTGATCCGAGTCTGATGTGAAACTTTAATGAAAAACTCTTTTTTATTATTTCGCTCTACCATGGCCATGGGCTTAAGGACTCGATCTTTCGATCATCATAGGACTACTCCTCTCATCTACCGAGGTTGATAGATCCCATCTTCGTGCAATCTGATTCCTATAATGAATATGCTACAGCCAACATACACCTCAGGGTTTCGAATAGCTAGAAGATCGAGTTATGGTGTAGTCAAACTATAACACACTCAAGGTGAACTGTCGATGTACCTCAGGTCAAAGAACTAGACACACAGCTGCAGCATCAAGCTAGTCATCGACGAGAAGGTAAACTTTCTTATGACTGCTCGAGGTGGTCACGCTCAGTACTCTCGTTCTCAATAAATACCTTACTCTCGCTCTGATGTCTCCACACTGTAGACTCAAAATATATCTATCCTAAGGAAGCGATCGTACACCAACCTTTTGGATCGATCACCATCCTCATGACAATCTTATGGTCAGGAGCTGTTTATGAGTTAGTTATGTAAATTCATACCTTAAATTTTAACTCTTGAAAATATGAATTAACATTCTTACTAACTCAAAGGATGTATCACAGATATAATGTACACAATGTGATAGTTGAATAACCCTTTTATTCATTTATAGTCAAAATTATAAATTTGCCCTTACATTTGTACAGAAATGTGTCAGCCAATCTACCATCTAGGGCACACATCTAACACCACTAAGGTAGATTACATTGCTGCTAGTGAAGCCGCTAAGGAAGCTATCTGGATGAAGAAGTTCATCATATAATTAGGAGTCATTCCTAGGATTGAAGGATCGGTGTCACTCTATTGTGATAACACTGGGGCCATTATTCAAGCTAAGGAACCTAGGTTTTATCAAAGATCTAAGCACATCCTCAGATACTTCTACCTCGTTCGAGAAATTGTATAGTGACAAGATATTATCCTTGAACAAGTAGGCACTAAGAATAATATAGCAGATCCATTCATCAAGGTCATACCATAGTTGCTATTTGATCGCCATCTTGATTATATGGGATTGAAATATAAAAGCGATTGGTTTTAGTGCAAGTGGAAGATTGAAAGAAGAGTGCTCTGCAAATCAATCATATGTGTGATGCGATAGAACTTTTTTTAATAGACTTTCAACTCATGTAATGATATTTTTCTTTTGATAATGAATGAGACATTTGACTCATCATTTTAGCTGCATCTTACTATGTTTAAGATTATGATGAATCCCAAAGATTAGGGCAATAGTTTTGGAGACACGAATAGGTCATGTCTATGAGATCTAAAATCCTAAAATCTTAATCTTAAATATTCATGATCGTAGGAGCATTGAGTCGGAGATCAATGCTTAGGAAAGACTAACACACCCTATGTATGCTCGATGGAGAGGATGGCTAATCTCACTTGCCATTTGTGTAAAGATACTAATATAAGGATATGGGTGCTTATTTGAAAATGAGTCTACTAAATTGACTCAACGACAGAGAACATCTTATGAAAGCTTTACTTGCATGTCAAAAAATGGTTCTCTAAGTGGGAGTTGTGTAAGTGATCCTCAGACATGAGATTACCATGGAATCTTGTGCATATGAACTCATATTTTGACTCATACTCAAGCATGATATTAAGATATGTATATGATGTTCTGGATATGATGGAATATGTATGAAGATTATGAGTCGGTCAATAAGGAATCGATCTCTCCTAGTAAGAGAAGATTGCATTCTATGAATTCTCATCACTAGATGACTTGAAAAAATCTTTTAGTTAAAAGTGGGATGGAGATTAGAAAAAATTTCTAATGCTTCATCATTGGAGTCATTATTGATTGATAGAGAATCGATATAAATATATGTCTGAGTTTGATATAATTCCATACTTATGAACATATTCAGGATGTAGGGATGATCGAAGGATTGACTTGCACGGTAACTTACCACTGAAGGATATATTTAGTATTTTCATTGAATTTCACATCTTATGAATAGTCATGGTACATTGCTAGATGTCAATCTTAATTTGTAAGTTTGATCGAATTAAAGAGTTTAATTCGATCACCAATTAGAAAGGGTTCTAATTGCTGAACTCGGATTAGCTCATTTTGGATCTTAATCGATTAGGAGTCTAATCAAATTAGATCAACTTGCATTTGGATCTAATGCTAGCTAGATATGGAACCCAATGAGTCACACACATAAAAAATTGGCCAAAGACCTTTTTGATAAGGTAGATTGAAATTTTGGATCCAATTAGGGTTCTGATAAGCATGCTAGCTCGTGTGGAAACTCTAGCTCCTTTGGAGATCAATTTGGTCTCAATCCTTGCTAATTTGTTCACCCAATTTGGTGAACTTTTGGGTTAGATTAAGCCACTTAAATACAATCCAAAAGAGGGGTCTTAAAGCCTTTATCCATGTTCTAAAACCAAGAGTCCAAGTGGTTAAGGACTCTTGGCGCTAAATTGGAGTTGGGCACACGCCCACTTTGTTTTTAGCATGCAGAAGGACTTGAGTCCTTCTGCTTTGTATCTCTCACCTATAGAATGTGGAAATCAGCCCCTTAACCTCTTTTTCACTTACTTTAACATATGAAATAGCCTTTTAAATTGGCATGGAACTCGTCTGGATGTGAGGCATGTGCATGGAGAATGAATTGATGCGAGGAGTCGGGTCTTCACACTGAGTTTTCTCTCCGTTGGGATATATTCATGCCTTAGTTTTTATGCCATTAGAAGTCTTGTTCAGATGGCTATCCAGGTGGCAAAATCAAGATTTTTTTGATTTTTGATGGGGCATTGAAAGTATCTTTCTTTTCTGGCAGATGCGAGGGTTGGCTGAATCAATGTATCAAATAATTAAGAGTCCTTTCTTATAAGACTCTTAATATCTGATACACCAATTCATGGCATTTGTAGAGAGCCTTATCTGGACTTTCTGGCACCCTTCCTATTGTTATAAATAATGGGCGGCAGATAGGATGATCATTCAATTCTTATATCCCTTATCCACTCCCTCTCTCCCTCTCTTACAACACTAGGGTTTAAGACAAAGGCTTGTTCTTTTAAGAGAAGTCTATTTCTAATAGCTCTAAGGGTTTAAGAGGTCTAGAAAAGGTGTTAGGTCTAGTGAGAGTTTTTTGAGAGGTTCAGACTCGGATCTGGAGGAAGGTCTGATCAACTAGTGGCTAGTCGAGTTCTAAGGGCTAGAACTCTTGAAGCAAGATGAAGGAAGGGCACTGTCTTTGATCTAATTTTCATGTAGATCACTATTGGAAGGCAGACACTTGAACGTCTAGTAGAAATTAGGATTAGTGCTATAGGTGTTCTTCTTATTCAAGTTTAATTTAATTATAATTTGATTATTATAGTCAAGAATTTTTGGGTATTAGGGTTTCAGTGCGTTAGGTGTTTTGAATGAAAATTTTAAATACTAAGCCTTTTCGCTGCACCACCGGAATCCAACATAACCAGTCGAGAATAATCAATGCTAGGAAGACACCCACATCTCTACAATGATGGAAGACATTTAGACTTAATATTTAGTGAGGAGATTTAGATTTAGGTCTCTTTTGAATCAGTAGATATGACATCCGACTGTTCATGTCAGCACATCCATATATTTGAGCTATTTTGTTGGTATGGGAGAACATGAGTCAACAAATAACCTAGCATGAAATTGAATCTCCCAAAATAGCCATGTAAGTTAGGATGAGTGGGGTCCCTCCGTTGCTTTCTTTAGACACCAACAAATTGACCAGATCAGATAATAGAATTAATTAAATAACCATCATCTGGATATTTGCTTTAGATACCAAATTGGTCAATTAGAATCGATCAGGTTAACCTATTGAAATGGACCTGAACCACTGAGCTAAATTTGATCTTGAGTCAATCAATTCACATCAAAATGTGAATCGATGCGACCAACTACAACTAAACTCAAATTTGAGTCCCTTTGACCTAATCCTAACCAACCATTGATTAGGTTTAATCAATTGCTCAAAATCGACAATGGATTCTAGCCCGATCTAATCAATTGACTCTAATTATAGTTTGATCACTAGATCTAATTTGTTCAACTTATATCCACATGCAATAACATAATTTTTAGATTCTAAAAATATCTTCTAGATTATATTTCATTGCATGTATTAGTGGTTTATGATCTTGAAATAATTTCAGATCTAAACCTAATGTTATATATCACATATATCAAGTTTTATATCTAAACTTTAAACATATATCACATATATATTAAATTATAGATCTAAAATAAGAATTATACATATCAAATATATATAAAATTAGATCTAAAATAATGATTAAAATATTTTAAAAATAATTTTTAAAAAATTGATTCGCATCAAACTAGGACAACCTTTTCAATATAGGGTGTAAATCCTATACTAGGATATTCTTATACCAGTCTGATGTAAACTTTTAATTCTAATTTCAGATCTAATATTAATGAAGATATATTATATACATCAATTTTTAGATCTAAAAGATTGATTTAAATATTTTAAAAATAGTTCTCAAAGCTGATCAATCTTGTGCTAGGATAATTTTTTCAATATTGGGGGTAAATCCTATACCAGGACAATCTTATACTAGCCCAAGATCAATTTTAAATTATCTAAACTTTTAGATCTAAGACTAAAAATCAGATTATACATATCTTAAAAATCAGTGGCTCTGATACCACTGTTAGAAAATCAGATAGGGTTGCAAGTATAGATTTCAAAAATCTTTTTGAAGTAGCAGCGAAAAATGATCTAGATTAAATCCTTTAACCTCAAATGCAGTAGATCTAATCTATATCTACCTGAGCCCTAGATCTAAGATATACATATAATTTAAAAATTAAAATAAGATTTAGATTAGATCTCAATACCTTGCACGGGTTGAAATTTATCACAATTGATGATCTTAGATCTGAAAGTTCTTGAGCCGCACACGTATCCGATCTCTATAGGTATCTACCGAAATTAATCTTAAACTCTTTTTTTCATTGTAGATCCTTCTTCTCTAAGTAGGATCTCAGTCTTTTGAACTTTTGATCACATGTTGATCTCTGACTGCGGTGTCAATACTTGAACTGCAGCCTTTCTTCTTTTTGCTTGATGTAGAAGAAGACACCCTTCATCTTAGGTGTGTGAGTGGATAGGACACCAAACACTTGAGCATTGGAAAGAGAGAAAGAAGAGGGGAGGCATAGAGAAGGAGAGGAGTTTTGAATTCTCAAAATTCAATTCACATTAAACCATAGGAGACCATCTCCTTAAATAAGTCTTTTATGATTCCAAATCATTATCCAATCAGGCTAAAAAGGTTCGATCTTATCTCATAAAGTCTTTTACCTTTTAATCTAATTTTTTTTCTAAGAAAATCAGATCTAATTGAAAAGGCCCTTATTTTAAAAGTCAAGTAGATGTGGCGCCCTCATCTTATAAGGCAAGATGAGTGGTGCCACTTGATTTTTTAGGCAGGTAGTTGGGGCGCCAACACCTGGCGCTCCATTAGGGTTTTCATGCACAAGAGTGAAGAGAAAGAAACCTATTTCTCTTAGATAATCAGGGTTGCATCTAAAAATTTTCTATAAATCTATCTAAATAAAGATCAAATCTTTACCTGGATTGTAGTAGAATTGGAGATCAAATCTTCAAAATCTAGATTCAACTTTCACGTAGGCCTGAAATTATAGGTCCTCTACTTCACGTGCACGTCTGGCAACGCAAGAAAATGGGATGAATCTCTAGATTGATGCACCTTCATAAGACCATCAAGGGAGGAAAGAGAGGTGCTGGTGTGACCCTTCACACCAGCAAAGGGGACACCCAAGAAGGCCCATATTTTGGAGAAGAGGGGCGGCAAGGAGGAGGACACGCCAATAGGGAGGGGCGCCTACTAGCTCTCATGCCTCTCTCTCTCTTTCTCTCTTTTCTCATTTTGATTGTTATGCATCCATAGGTAGAGATCCTCTCTATTCATAGATGATTTTCATGACCCAATAAGTATAGGACTCCTAATTCAAACATACTTTGAATCAGTCCACAACTTATCAAAGGAGGACTCCTACATGAGAAAGAATTGGCACCATTGTGGCACCCACTTTGCACCCACACCCACACCCATGTGGGATGGCCCACAACCAGCACCATGCCAGGTGCTGATCGGCCAAAAAGTGAGAGAGTCCTAGTGGAAATAGGACTCCTAGGATCTTATCCAAAAAGGATCCAATTCAAATCCAATTCAAAGTTAGTTCGAAATAATTTTGAAAGACTGTCAATCTTAAATTGTTTAGGACTTTTGGATGAAGTCTAACTTGAAATTTTGAATTCAATTAAATCTAATTAATTTAGATTTAATCTAAAATTAATTAACACTTAAATCTAATCTCTCATAGATTTTTAAGATCATAGATCAAGAACTGTTCATCCCCGAGATTGAAACTGAATCTTATGTGTAGTACTAGTTAGACATAGGTAACTCTTCAATCCCATTTGATCCATAATTTAATTCTCAATTAAGTTAGTCTATATATTCAATCAAGTCAAGTACTTTCAAATTGAATATATAAACATAGGTTAATACTTTCCTACATCGCCTGACTTGTGGCATGACTCCATAAGTTTGAACATTAAACTAGTAGCACAGGAATCAATTCTACACTAATCAAAGATACTATCTAGTAATGATTTTTGATGTCCGGATAGATTGAATAATCGTAAAGAAATATTTTAGAACTTATGCATATGGTTACTGCATAATTCATCTCTTTGACTCTGAATGCTCTATGATGATCTCGGGTTAACTGTCAATTGGAGTGTTTCATCCATATTATATTTCAACCTTTCAAATCCATCTCATGGATTATCTTAGCCAATACTTTACTAAATTAAAATATAGCGATACATCAGCTCCAATAATCTGGAGGGGTCAATCTCGTCTTGATCCACATAAACTTCGCAAGTACTTGACTGTACCCAATAGCCTTCTGTTACGGTATTAGAAATCTAGATTGTCCGGCATCAAAGCACAGTGAGTTGCTTGCAAATCACTATGGTGATCTTAGATCTGAGGGGTACTTATGCCCATATACTTCGCAAGCAGCTCTTGACAGTAGAATGCTCAGTAGGTGAGTCACCTGTTTAGGGATGATGTACTCCTACATCTTACCTGTATGCCATACCAGTATCACCATACTCCTTGATTAAGAGAATAATTAATCTATATGGTACATAATATCCTCCACTCGATAAACATTATCATCCTGTAATGACATATCATTTGATCGTAAACATGTTTAAGAACTACACGATAAATCATCTCTTTATTGTTCACTAATATAGTTCTAAGGACTTCATCACAACACAAGAGTTCTACATAAAAGATGTCACTTTATGATGAATGATGCCAAAATAACTTTTATTTATCAATGAATAATTCATATACAAAGAGAAACTTAATCATCACATGATTGATTTTATGACATAATTTTTAATAACTCTCACTTGGACTAAAGCCAATCGGGGCAGTATCTTATACCCATCTTGTTGAAAATTATGTCCTAAAATCAATCATGTGATAATTAAGTTTTTCTTTGTATATAAATTATTGATTAATAAATAAAAGTTATTCTGATATTTTTTATCACAAAGTTACTTTTTTTTTAACTTTATGTTGTGATGAAGTCCTTAGAACTATGTTAGTGTACGATAAAGAGAGGATTTATCGTATAGTTCTTAAACACGTTCGCGATCAAATGATACGTCATTACATGATGATGATGTTTATCGAGTAAAGGTCATTGTATACCATATAAGTTGGTTATCCTTTTAACCAAGAAGTGTGGTGACACTGGTATGGCATACAGATGAGATGTAGAAGTACATCATCACTGAACAGGTGACTCACCTGCTGAGCATTTTATTGTTAAGAGTTGCTCGTGAAGCGTATGGGCATAAGTATCCCTCAGACATGAGATTACTATAGTGACTTACAAGTGACTCACTGTGCTTTAGTGCCGGACTATCTGAATTTCTAATGTAGTGATGAAAAGCTACTGGGTACAGTCAAATACTTGTAAAGTCTGAGTGTGGATCCAGATGGAATTGACTTCTCTGGATTATTAGAGTTGATATATCACTGTATTTTAATTTAGTAAAAGCTTGACTAGGATAATCCATGAGATAGATTTGAAAGGTTGAAATATAATATGGATGAAAGACTCTCGATTGATAGTTAACCTAAGATCATCCTAGAGCATTCAGGGTCAAAGGGATGAATTATCGGTAACCATGTGCATAAGTTCTAGAATATTCTTTTATGATAATTCAACCTATTTAGACATCGAAAGTCATTACTAGATGATATCTCGATTAGTGCAAGAATCAATTTCTGTGCTACCGACTTAATGTTTGAACCTATGGAGTCACACCCACAAGTCAGACACTGTAGAAAAGTATTGGCTTATGTTTATCTGTCCAATTTGAAAGTACTTGATTTGATTGAACATATAAGCTAATTTGATTGAGAATTAAGTTATGGGTCAAACGAGATTCAAAAATTGACTATGTCTAGCTAGCACTACACATGAGGTTCAGATTCAATCATGGGGATGAACAGTTTCTGATCTATGATCTATGAAGTTTATGAGAAATTGAATTTAAGTACTAATTAATTTTAAATTAGATCTAAATTAATTAGACTTAATTAATTTTAAAATTTTAAGTTAGATTTGATACAAAAGTCCTAAAGAGTTTGGGATGGACAGTCTTTCAAATTATTTCGAACCAGCTTCGAATTAGATTCGAATCGGATCTTTTTTGGATGAGATTTTTGGAATCCTATTTGCACTAGAATTCCTTCACTTTCTTTGACCAACCGACACCTAGCATGGTGCTAGTTGTGGGTGTCCCATATGGGTGTCGAAATGGGTATATTGTGGGTGCCATAAGTGATGGCAATTCTTTCTCATGTATGAGTCTTTCTTTCATGAGCATTGGGCTGATTCAAAGTATGTTTGAATTAGGAGTCTTAAACTTATTAGATCATGAGAATCATCTATAAATAGAGAAGATCTCTATCTATGGATGCATAAAAAAAAAGCATAGCAAACAAATCATATTGAGAGAAGAGAGAAAGTGAGAGAGAGGCATGAGAAGGGGCATCCCCTTACCTTCTCCTTGGCGTCTCCCCTTGTTGCTGCCCATCCTCTCCTTGCTGTGGGGCCTACCTTGGGCATCCTTTTTATTGCTGTGAGGTATCACACCAGCACTTCTCCTTCCTCATTTTGTTGGGTTGTGAAGGTGCTTTGATCAGAGTCATCCCATTTTCCTGCATTGTCTGGCGTGCATGCGAAATAGAGGGTCTGTACTTTCAGGCCTCTGTAAAGATTGATTCTAGATTTTTAGAGATTTGATCTCCAATTTCACTACTATTCAGATAAGGATTTGATCCTTATTCATGTAGATTTGTAGAAAAATTTTAGATGCAACCTAGGCTATCTGAAGAGAAACAATTTTCTTTTTCTTCAATTAGTATCAGAGCAGGCCTTTAATTCATACATACATAACTAAATTTTTCTAGATTATTTATATATTGTATGTAACTAAGATTTTATGTTAACATTAAATCTAATTTAAATCTATTTAATTAAAATTTTTGATTTGATTTTGATTGGATTAGACGATCTTAATTAACGATTTATTAAGGTTGTTATAAGATTGTTATAACAAAATTTTGCTATTGCTAAATTTTTGATGGAATTATTAGAAGATCGCTACAGTTTCGTATGTGTAGTTCAAAAATTTTTCTTGATACTAAGCAGTAGAAATAAATTAATTAAAATATTTTTAATTAAACTACATATCAGATCTAATCTGAGAACCATAGTTAGGATCTTGATACGAATATTCAACCATGATCTGAAATCTGAAAAAAAATAAATCATTAGAAAAATCAAACGAAGATCGGATCTCCATATCTCGGATTATGCGGATATCTCAGATTTTGATCGTAGCTACGCACGCACCCGACCTCTGCTGGTATCCACATGGAGATGTCTGATTAGAGTACTGAGATCATCGATGTGCTAGCACCTTGTAGATCTTGCTCTTCATCTTTGGATCTAGATTTTTTCTTCTAGATCTTGAAGAAGGAGATCGCTGTGCAAACTCTTTCGCACAGATCTGATGGGATCTAAACCAGATCACTATGAAGAGAAGTAGAACCCTTCTTCTTCTCTTCTTCTTTCTCTTTTCCTCTCTTAGATCTGATCACTATCAGATCTGGGCATGGAGATAAGGAAAAAAGCAAGAGGAGGCATTGGAAGGAAGTTGTGATGTACGAAAGAAGACTCCTCACATCTTTCACATCAAAAACCTCACGCCCTCTCTTCTTTTTGTCACACCATATTTTTTCTCTCATGCAAAACCACTACACCTTAAAAGATCAAATCCCATTTGATCTTAGGCATTAAATCTAAATCAAAGGGATCTTTGAGATAAGGGAAGAAAGAAAGGAATGTTCTCATGCACACAATTAGCGCACACCCTCCTTTCTCCAATTTTTTTTGTAGCACAAAAACTTCTTCCATACCCCAATCAGATATATTTCTATCTTATTTTGAATCATATTTAAATAAAAAAAAATTATATGAGATAGAATACCAGATAAGGTGGGAGCCAATACCAGATAAGGTGGGGTGCCAACTATTGGCACTCCCTCTCCTTCATGCATGCGAAAATAAAAGGAGGTGCATCTTCACACACTTCCTCCTTTTTTTTATGAATTTTAGAGAGAGAGTCTCAGGCACTTAAGTTCTCTGAGTCATGATTCATCTAGTTCAAATTTGATCTCAATCAGATTCAAATCGAGTCTGAATCGAATCAAATTCAAAAGGCTGTCAAGCCTAATCCAATCAAGCTTGAAATTCAAATTTGATTTGGATAATTAAATATAATTAATATTAAATTAAATTAAATTAAATTTAAATTAATTAAAACTTAATTTATAATTTAATTAGCTCCAAAAAAAATTATAACATTTATAATTAAGTCCTTGCGCTAACAATTAGCAGCTGCCAAAACTGTAATGCCTATAAATTAGCAGTTTTTAAAATTCAAACTATCAATCTGATTGATAATTTGAATATGATCCAAGCTATTGATCAGATCATACTCTTTTTGTTTGAAAATCCACTTACACCTTATGAATTTTACCCCTTCAGGTGGATCAATGAGTGTCCATATATCGTTGATCTTCATGACCTCCATTTCAGACTTCATGGCTTCAAACCATATCAGAGTTAGACTTCCGTATGGCATCTATGTAGGTGATTGCATCTTCATTATTCTCATCGAGTTCAATAGGATCACCATTTCAGATCAAGAAACCAAAGTATCTATCCAATTGACGTGGTACTCTATTGGATCTCCTCAAGAGTACCTCTACAATGGGCTCCAGATTTGATCTAATCAAATTCGATTCTATAGGTATAGTTATTTGTGTCGGCTCTTCTATCGATCAAACATCATCAAGTTTAACCTTAGAGGCATTAGTTTCTTCACTAAGGAACTCTTTTTCTAAAAAGAATGCCGTATTGCTAATGAACACCTTTTGTTCTTCAGCAAGATAGAAGTAATATCCCTTATTTTTTTAGATATCCAATAAAATAATACTTATCAGATCGGTGTCCAAACTTATCAATCTGCAAATGCTTGACACCTGATATCTGTGGCTCCTCCTGCATCTCTACCTGAATAGCTACCTCTCCATGCTAGTCTTCCACCTGAGTAAGATGTGTCTTATCCAATTCTATCTCAATAGGTACACTCCTGTAAGTGGAAGTAGACTGCATGCCATCAGCCTGTGCTTGATCGCCACTATCCATCTTTACTTCTCCTACTCCATCTATACTCCCCGACCACTCCAGATGCTTCTCTCATCAAAAATGACATGTCTGCTGATCACCAACCTCTGTGCTTGAGAATCCCATAGTAGGTACCCTTTAACTTCCTGTAGATATTTGATGAATGTCATCTTCTGGGATTTTAGATCCAGCTTGCTTTTTTCAGTTGCCTCCACATGTGCATAGGCCAGGTAATTAAAATATTTAGGTGGCTAAGCTCCACCTTCTTCCCACTCCAGACCTCCTTTAGAATGTCTCCATTCAGCTTTCTATGGGGAGACCCATCGATAAGAAAATATGCAAAAGTTACAGCATCATCCTAAAAAAAAAAATTTAGGGGGGATGTTTGTAGCCTCAAACTCCTGACCTTCTCCATCAGTGTCTGGTTCATCCTTTCCACTACACCATTCTGCTGAGGGGTCATCTTCACTGTATTTTGGCATTTGATGCCATTATCCTTATAGTACCTCCTAAACTCTAGGCTTGTGCATTCTCCTCTATTATCTAACCAAAGGCACTTCACCTATCTTCATGTCTCCTTCTCGACCTTGGCTCTCTGGACTTTAAATCAGACAAACACCTCTGACTTTTTCCTAATCAGATACACCCATAATCTCCTAGAGAAGTTATCTATGAAGGTAACAAAATACCTCACTCCATCCCAAGCTAAAATAGGTGCAGGTCCCCATACATCTGAGTGAACTAGCTCCAAAATGCCTTCACTCTGCTTGGTACTATTGGCAAACTTCACCTTATGCTATTTGCCAGATATACATGGCTCACACAAATCATTTTCCTTCTTCTTCAAGGCTGGGATCATACCTCTTTTGCTTAACTTTGTAAGCCCTTGGTCACTTATGTGATCCATCCGATAGTGCCAACAGCTGATACATCAGTTGCTCCTCTTGTGCCGCTGCAAATACCTCCCCACTATCAGTCACCATTGAGCCTTCCATCCCATAAAGATTGTTGCTCAGTCATCTTCCCCTTATCACCACCAAAGCCCCCTTAGTAATCTTCAAGCGTCCACTCTTCGATTGGTTGCTAAAAGCATATCCCTGCTTTTCCAAGTAGTCTAAAGAAATCAAGTTTTTTTCAACTCCGGCACATGCTTGACATTTGATAATGTATGAATGATCCCATCGTACATCCTCATCCTAATAATACCAACTCTGACCACCTTATAAGGGTGATTATCACCAAGACTTACACTTCCTCCATCTGATCTGTCATATATAGCAAACCACTCCCGATATGAGGTGTTGTGGTGTGAGCATATTAAATCCAATGTCCACATAGTATTACATTCTGTAGACCCATCTGATACAACCAACATATCTTCCTTATTGCTCACAGATACCGTATCATCGCTCTTGCTGGCCTTCCCCTTTTCTAATTTTCAAAAAGGACAGCTTCTCTTCAAGTGCCCCATTTGATGGCACTTGAAACACTTTCAGGTTTTCTTTTGATCCTGAGACTTCGACCTGCCCTTGAATTTATCTCTAACCTTCTCCTTCGGTCTTTTCTACCTCTCATTTATAGTCAAAATCTTAGAGTTAGGATTTCTTTTGCAGATCTTCTTCTTTTACTCATTAGACCTGATGAAGGGAAAGAAATTTATTTCTTACGAATAACCAGAGTTGCATCTAAAAATTTTCTATAAATTTATCTGAATAAAGATCAAATCTTTATCTAGATTGCAATGAAATTGAGAAACAAATTTTCAGAATCTGGATTCAAGCCTTTGCATAGGCCTGGATTTGCAGGCCCTCTACTTTGCATGCACGTCAGGCAACGCAGAAAAGTAGGATGAATCTCTAGATTGATGCACCTTCGCAAGGCCACCAAGGGAGAAAAAAGAGGTGCTGGTGTGACCCTTCACACTAGCAAAGGGGCGCCCAAGAAGGGCCCACACCAAGAGGAAGAGGGGGTGGCAAGGAGGATGACATGCCAAGGGTGGATGCCCACAAGCTCTTCACGCCTCTCTCTCTTTCTCCCTTTCTCTCAATCTGATTTCCATGCTATACATCCATAGGTAGAGACCCTCACTATTTATAAATGATTCTCATCACCCAATAAGTATAGGACTCCTAATTCAAACAAGCTTTAAATTAGTCCACTACTTATTAAAGGACTCCTACTTGAGATAGGATTAGCATCACATATAGTGCCCACTTTGCACCCACGTCCATACCCATGTGGGACACAACCATCACCATACCAGGTGCTGGTTGTTAGAAAATGCTATGGTTTCATACGTGTAGTTTAAATTTTTTTTTAAACTTTATTCAGCAGAAATAAATAAATTAAAATATTTTTAATTTAAATCTGTATCGGATCTGATATGAAAATCTAGCTAGGATCTTGACATGAACATGCTATCTTGATTTGAAATCTAAAAAAGAAAATAAATATTAGTAAAATCAATTCAAAGATCAGATCTCCATACCTTCGGATCCTGCGGATGTCTCGGGTTTTGATTATAGTCGCGCATGTGCCCGACCTTCGTTAGTATCCATACAAAGATGTCTGATCAGAGTATCGAGATTATCGATGTGCTAGCACCTTGCAGATCTCACTCCTCAGCCTTGGATCTATATTTTTTTTTAGATCTCAAAGAAGAAGATCACTGCGTGAACTTTTTTGTGTAGATCCAATGAGATTTGAACCAGATCACTAAGAAGGGAAGAAGAATCTTTCTTCTTTTCTTCTTCTCTCTCTTTTCTCTCTTAGATTTAATCTCTATCAAATCTAGGCATTGGGGATGAAGGGGACAAAGAAGAGGAGGGTTGAAAAAACTCACACAGCAAGGAAGAAGTTCTTCTTTTCTTACACGCACATACTCACCCATCATGTTGAGTTTTGTCGCACCCCTTTAAATATTCAACACCCAAACCCTTCTTAATGCCTTAATAGATCAAATCTTATTTGATCTTAGGCATTCAAATCAAAGAGAAGGGATGAGATACGTTGAGATAAGGGAAGAAAGAAGGAGATATGTCTCACGCACAAAACTAGCACACGCCCCCCTTTCCCTATTTTTTGTCATACAAAAAAAAATCCCAAACCCCTTTTCTAATTAAATTAGAATGTCCTCTTGATAAGGCATCTATTCAAATTATATTTGGATAGTTGTCTTAAGGAGAGAGAGTCCCAGAAGGTTGGCGCCCCTTTACTCATCACGCATGCAAGGAAAAAAAATGGGATGCATCTCAACATGCACCCTCCCCTTCTTGGCATAAAATCTGGAGAGAGAGTCTCAGAAAGCTTGGGCTTTCTAAATCATGGTTTATCTGATTTAAATTGAATCACAATCAGGTGAAAATCGAGTCCAAATCGAGTTGAATTTGAAAGACTATCAAGCTTGAAATCCAAATCTAATTTGGATAATTAAATCCAAGCAATATTAAATTAAATTAAGTCTAATTAAATAAATTTGATTTCAATTAATTAAAATTTAATATATAATTTAATCATCTAAATAAAATAATAATATTTACAAGTAAGTCTCTGTACTAATGTTGCCCAGCTATGCAACCCAAGAGGGGGGGTGAATTGGGTTTCTAAAAATTTTAGAATTGATTAATTACTTATGATGAACAAGACAAAGATTTTAATTCAATATTAAATACCTAAAACAGGAATGCAAGGATATAATAAAGAAATAAAGTGAAGCGATAAAGCACACCACAAACACAAAGATTTATAGTGGTTCGGTGCCAACCCTGCACCTACATCCACTCCCCAAGCTCCTACTTGGGAATTTCAATCCACTATACTTGTATTCAACCTGAATACAAAACGTCGAAAACTCTGACACTAGCTATTCCAAGCTAGATCACTTGTTTCTCGGGTACAAGTAAACCCAAAACACTCCGATTTCAGGTTCGGATCAACCTTTTCTTGTTTTGGAAATCCTCCAAAAACAAGAACAATTACTTACAAGAGTAAGAGAATTTAAAGCACAAATTAATACAATAACAGCTCCTTAAATGAGCGAATATAACAATAAAATACTTTACTCAAATGAAGAAACCCTTTTTGAATTTTTTCAAGATGGATGAATGCTTGAACGAATGCTTGAGAAGAGGTTGATTGTTGATTGAAGATCTCTTGAAAGCTTTGAAAGATCTCTAGATCAAGGTTGAACAATAGGCTTGAAAGATCCTCTCTTTGAAAGCTCTTGAATCTCTTTCACAATCTCTCGTGTGGATTTTGGATCCTCTTTTCTTTTTCTCTCAAATTATCTCGTGGATCCTCTCAATGAATTTTATCTCTCTTTTGATCTGCCGATTGATCTTCTTTTTTTCTCTCCAATTTGATCTGCTGATTGATCTTCTTTTTTTTTTTTTTCTCCAATTTGATCTGCTATTTAATCTGTAATTTCTTTCACCATTTCAAGCATTTTATAGCATTAAAAGCAAGAGAAAATAATTTAGGCAGATAAAGAGCCGTTAGAGCAATTTTAGGAAGCATAAAAGGTAATTAAAATGGGCAAAAAAATAGCCGTTGCTGACATTTTCCGTCGCAGGGGTCGACTCATGAGTCGACTCATGCATCAGGAGTCGACTCATGAGTCGACTTCTGTTGCACAGATCAGAAAATGAGTTTCTGCAACTTTTGGCCTAAAACTGCAGGGGTCGACTCATGGGGGTCGACTCATGCCTGGGGGTCGACTCATGAGGGTCGACTCACAGGGTGTGCCAATCAGCTCATTGTGCCATGAGTTGACTCACGAGTCGACTCATGCACTTCAAACCTTCATAACTTCAAAAATATAAGTCCAAAAATAATGAAATTTTCACCAATAGTTTTCAAATCATTTGTTTTATCAAATGATACTATCAAATCAGGATTTTAGTGAAATTACGATTTTGCCCTTGAAGAGCATAAGGACTTTTTCATTTTAAAATTATTTGTATCCCTTCAATCTGCTTTGTAATCATCAAAATCAATCTAGGAGCAACAATCTCTCTCTTTTTGATGATGACAAAATATTTGAACAAAAATATTTATGTGAATCACTAATTTCAAAAGAATGCATTATAGGTGTATATGCTTGAAAAGAGTATGATTCTTTTGGCATGTAATATAAATAGTCATATGCAAAAATAATTTGTCCATTTGCTTAAGGATTTGAAGATATGCTTATTTGATTATGTGATTTTGGTGTTAGAGCAGAAAACTTTTTTTGTTATCAGATTGAGCTCTATTTTGAAAATTCCATTCTCATTTGATTTTAGTTTTAGCATCAGAGCAAAAAAAAATACTTATGTGCTTAAAAAAAATTATGTGTGCCAAAGTATGTTTAAAAGTTGATTTTGAGCTTAAGTGTATTAACTCATTTTGAGCTTAAGATATATCAGAGCAAGAGAAAAGAAATAAATTTTGCAATGTATCAGAGCAAGAACAATAATTTTTACAATGTTATCAGAAAAGATTTTACAATGTATTAAAGTAAATGTTATAATATATCAGAGAAAATTTCACACTGTATCAGAGCAAATGTTATAATATATCAGAGAAACTTTCACACTGTATCAGATTAAATTTTATCATGTATCAGAGCAAGTTAAAAGAAATTTTAGGGTGTATCAGAGTAAATCAAATTTCTTAAGATGTATCAAGGTAAATTTCAAAAGATATATCAGAGCAAGTTTGAATTTTGAAATATATCAGAGCATATAAAAAATTACTTATTTGCATTGTACTTATAATTTTGCTTTTGATGGATGGCTTTTTGTTTAATTTCTGTCTGATATCAAATTTCTCAAATTTTTGCTTAATTTTCAAAATACCATTTTTGTTTAATTTCTCAAATTTTATTTAATTTCTTAAATTTTTGTTTAATTTCTCCAAATATTTAATTTTTAAAATTTTTTTTAATTTCTCCAATTTTTGTTTAATATCTCCAATTTTGTTTTGTTTAATTTCTCCCCCTTTTTGACATCATCAAATATGGATAACTCTTCTTTTTTTTTTTTTAATTTTTTTAAATATTCTTTAATTTCTCCCCTTTTAGAGTTTATCATAGAAGTTTGCTCTCCCTTAATATAGCAATTATCAACAGCAAACAACAACAAAGAGAAGATAATTTTTCCACAAGAAGAATATATATAACCAAAATATGATCAATATCATTACAAAAGGTAGAAATATAAGTGAAAAATGATTCCATTAAAAACATAATTATTTCAATACATAATTCTTAAAAATAAAATTCAACCAGCTAATTGTCAATACATGGCCCCAAGGTATAGATCCTAGAACAAAATACTAACACCTAGGATCTAGTAAAGATCAAGATAAGTCAATGATCGGAGTCATCAGATATAGGGTGAGGAGATGATGGATCAGAAGTGCGTCCTCTACCCGTCTGCCTCTGCACGAGCAGGAGAACGAGATGAACTGGGAGGCTGAGAACGCTGAGATGCTAAGGACTGAACAGAAAGGGTGAGTCTGATAGAATCAAGTACGTTCAGTGCTCTGGAAACAGATTGAAGTAGAGCAGTAAACTGAGTGGTAGCATGCTCACTCGATCCTCGAATCTCTTTCCTCAGTAGCTCATATCCACCTTCTAGTGCTCCTCTAAGTCTGCCAGCCTCTGCAGTGAGGTCTGTGACCTCAATGGTTGACTCCTGTGGCTTGGGATGGGCCAAAACAAGGACTTGCCCCTGCAAGTCAAGAACTCTGCCAGTCAGTCTCCAGACTGTGTCCTCAAGCTGCTGGATCCTGATGGACTGATCTGATATCATTTGAAACACAGTGGAGATGTGGGGAGTAATGGTCTGATCAGAAGAGGTGGCTCCAGGTGCAAAAGAAGTACTACTCCACTGGCTAGACAGCAAAGAAGCCACACGCTGTGATATATGCTCGATCTGATCGTCAGCTAGTCTGAACTCTGAATGAGGTGCTCTGCTCTCTGGCTGATACACTGGTGTGGGCATCCTAGTAAACTCTGAAGGGCCAGCCTCTGTATCAGGAATGAACTGGATAACTGGTGATGCTACCTGAAGTCATGAACAGGTGATGATGGATCTTCTTCTTCTACTTTGCCTTCAGTTCTGACTTCAGCTCTCTCTTCAGTTCTCTCTTCAGTTCTTTCCTCAACTCTCTCCTCAGATCCCTTGATCCAACCACCATCAGTCTTTGCAAATCCCATTCGGTGCAGGGTGTGTTGGTTGAAAGTGTCCACATGAGAGAGCTTAGTAGCAGCCTCCCCTCACAACTAACTCCAAACCTCCTGAATACTCTAGTAAGGGCCATACCATAAGGCAAGTGTGCCTTGGATCTATTCAAAGTTTCTCTCATGGCCTCTATCATAAGTGCAGGGAGGTTCAGGGGGGTCTGAGTGATGACATAAAACATGACACATACATCTCTGCTGGAAAGTAAGTCATGTCTACCACTCCTAGGAAAGAAGAGCTTTGTCACTATCTGATGCAGGACCCTCATCTCAATGGACAAAATCTTTGCTTCTAATTTGTTTAAACTTTCTGAATAAGTTTCTCTTAGAATAATTCTGATCCCCTCTTCTTTAATTGGGAGTTCCATATATGAGTATCCTTCACTAGGCAACTGAAGTATTTCTCCCAATATTCTAGAATCCAAGCAGATATCAATTCCCTTGACTGTTGAAGTCACTGACCCACTTCCATAAAGTAGGTATTGGTAGAATTCTCTAACAAGGTCAACATAGGTGACTTCCTTAAGAGAGCAATAGAGTTCCATCCTTGGATTTTAATTTTGGTAGCAAAAGTAAATCCTTCTTCCTCAAAGAACCGAAAATCTATATTTTTTCAGGTTTCTACTTTTCTATCGGAAAGAGGATTCTTACTGGGGCTTAGGAGGGATTGAGAGGGACCTTGAGTAGGTACTGAAACTGGAGTGGGAGCAGTTGAAGATTGAGCGGCTTGCCTTTTCTTTCTGACAATTTCTTCAGGCTCACGATTGATTTTCTTCTTTGGGGAAGTTTCATCTTTGGAGCCATATCCACTATAGTAGCAGACAAGGAGACTTGAATTGAGTGGAGAAGAAATCACAAGAGAGTAAAGAGGATTTTGGTGGAGAAAAGAAGCGGATTTTGGAAGTTCGGTAAAGTGCTAGGGCACGTTCCAACCGCGCCAAGCAATGCGAGAAAGCACAGAAAATCCTTTTCAAGGAGGCGATTTTTGGTGGAGAGGAGGAGGGAGAATTGCCTTGGAATAAATCCTTGGATTTGGAGCAAAAAGAGTTGGAGAAGAGGCTTTTGGAAGAAGAACGATGGGAAGATGAGTCATCTCACGAACAGGGTTTCAGTATAAAAACAATGAACCCTTGAAAGTTGGTGGGATTTACAAGTTTGCCATTGAGTCGACTCATGGGGGTCGACTCATGAAGTTCAGAAAATCAGAAAAATATGAATAAATTCCAAAAAAATTTAAAATTTTGAGTGAAGGAATTTTGCTCAATGATAAGTTCTTAGAATGATAAATTTGAGCTTTTGGGACCAGGATAGATGTTGAAAATTGAGCTCTAATCAATTCTTTGGAATTGAGAAATTTTAGGCAAATGGATCTAGAATTCTAGATTTCTCCTAATTTCACAGAATCTATCCTCACTAAGGGCCTTTGTAAAGATATCAGCTAATTGATTTTCAGTGCAAACATATTCAAGAATTATATTTTTTTTTGAACATGTTCTCTTATGAAATGATGTCTTATTTCAATATGTTTGGATCTTGAGTGTTGAATTGGATTTTTAGATAGATTTATGGTACTTGTGTTATCACATCTTATTGGTGTTTCATTAAGTTTGATTCCAAAGTCTTCGAGTTGTTGCTTAATCCACAAGATTTGAGCACAACAACTTCCGGCTGCAATGTATTCGCCTCGGCCGTAGACAGTGCCACCGAATTTTGTTTCTTGCTAAACCATGAGATTAGGTTAACTCCAAGAAATTGGCAAGTTCCACTTGTGCTTTTTCTATCTAATTTACATCCAGCAAAATCAGCATTTGAATATCCTGATAAATTAATTTGTGAGTCCTTAGAGTACCATAACCCTAGAGTTTGAGTACCATTTAAGTATCTAAGGATTCTTTTAACAGCATTCAAATGAGATTCTTTAGGATTAGATTGATATCTAGCACATAAGCAAACACTAAACATGATATCAGGCCTACTTGCAGTTAAATATTATAATGAGCCAATCATACCTCTATAGTATTTTAAGTCTACACATTTACCTTCATCATCCTTGTCAAGCTTACATGAGGGACTCATTGGTGTGCCAATTGGTTTGCAGTTCTCCATTCCAAATCTTTTGAGTAGTTCCTTGGTGTACTTGCTTTGGGTGATGGAGATTCCCTCTTTTGATTGTTTGATTTGGAGTCCGAGGAAGAAGGTGAGTTCTCCCATCATGCTCATCTCGAACTCTCCCTGCATAAGCTTAGCAAAGTCTTGACAAAGGGATTCATTAGTAGACCCAAAAATTATGTCATCAACATAAATTTGTATAATTAGCATATCATTTTGATTTCTTTTAATAAATAGGGTTGTATCTACATTACCTCTTATAAAACCATTATTTAGTAGAAATTTACTTAGCCTTTCATACCATGCTCTAGGTGCTTGTTTTAATCCATATAAAGCTTTATTTAATCTAAAGATATGATTAGGAAAAGCATGATTTTCAAATCCGGGTGGTATATACTTCTTCAGAGATATATCCATTTAAAAATACACTTTTAACATCCATTTGAAATAATTTGAATTTCATAAAGCAAGCATATGCAAGTAGAAGTCTAATAGCTTCTAATCTAGCAACAGGTGCAAAGGTTTCATCAAAATCAATTCCTTCTTCTTGATTATATCCCTTAGCAACCAGTCTTGCTTTATTTCTAATTACATTTCCATGCTCATCTAATTTATTTCTAAAGACCCATTTTGTGCCAATTATTGAATAATCTTTAGGTCTTGATACTAAGGTCAAACATTATTTCTTTCAAATTGATTAAGTTCCTCTTGCATAGCATTAATCCAATTATGATCATTTTCAGCTTCTTCAAAAGTTTTAGGTTCAAGATGAGATACAAAGGCACAATGATTAACTGCATCTCTTAGTGAAGAACGGGTTTTTACCCCATGCATAGGGTCACCAATAATTAACTCCTTAGGGTGGTTGTGAACATACCTCCATTCCTTGGGTAGGTCATTTATACCTTGAGGTTGTTCTTGAATTTCTTCACCTCTTTCATTTTGTTCATCTTCTTGATCTTTGTCTTTTGGAGTTGCTGAATCTTTCAGAGTGATCTCCTTCATTCCTTCTATTAGTGGATCTGCATCATCAACACCCTCATTCTTCCTTGAAGGAAGATCGTTAGATTCATCAAAAACAACATGTATGGACTCCTCAACTACTAAAGTTCTTTTGTTGAAAACTCTAAATGCTTTACTAGTAGAGGAGTAACCTAGAAAGATTGCTTCATCTGATTTTGCATCAAATTTACCAAGTTTTTCTTTGCCATTATTTAATACAAAACATTGGCAACCAAAAATATGAAAATATGCAATATTTGGTTTTCTTCCTTTCCAAAGTTCATAGGGGTTTTTCTTTAAAAATTGTCTAATTAAAGTATGATTTAAAATGTAACATGCTGTGTTAATTGCTTCCGCCCAAAAATATCTTGGAAGGTTGCTTTCACACAACATGGTACGGGCCATTTCTTCTAAGGTTCTGTTTTTCCTTTCAACTACCCCATTTTGTTGGGGTGTCCTAGGAGCAGAGAAGTTATGGCCAATTCCATTTTCATCACAAAAATTTTTAAAATCTTGATTTTCAAATTCAGTTCCATGATCACTTCTAATATTTTGAATTGAAAACCCTTTTTCATTAGAGACTTTTCGATGAAATTTAGTGAAAGTATGAAGAGTTTCGTTTTTGTGTGCTAAAAAGAAAACTCAAGTAAAACGAGAGTAATCATCTATTATTACAAAGCCATATCTTTTCCTCCTAGACTAGTGGTTCTTGTTGGACCAAATAAGTCCATATGTAAGAGCTCTAAAGGTCTAGAAGTTGAAACAGTGTTTTTGGATTTAAATGAAACTCTAGTTTGTTTACCTAATTGGCATGCATCACAGATTTTATCCTTTTCAAAATTAATTTTGGCAAACCGAGAACTAAATCCTTTTTAATTAATTTTGAAAGAGAATGCATGCTAATATGTGCAAGTCTACGATGCCACAGCCAACTAGTTTCATTAACTTTAGCATTCAAGGATACTAGGCATTGCATGTCTAATTTGGCTAAATCATTCAAATCTATCATATAAACATTGCCATGCCTATGTCCTATAAATTTAATGCCATCGTTAATAGGACTAGTCACAATGCAAACAGATGATTCAAAAACTACTTTATACCCTTTATCACAGAATTGACTAATGCTAAGTAAGTTATGCTTTAAACCTTTAACTAGTAAAACATTCTCAATGTATTTGGAGGGAGTGATACCAATGTTACCTATCCCGATGATCTTTCCTTTGCCATTATCTCCAAAGGTGACCATCCCTCCATCCTTAGCATCAAGCGTGATGAATTGTGATTCATCACCAGTCATGTGTCTCGAGCATCCGCTGTCAAGATACCATTTCCTGTTTTTTTTTGGGATGCTAGACACACCTGCAAGCAAAGGTCAAGTTTCTGTCTTAGGTACCCAAGCTTTCTTGGGTCCTTTCAGGTTAGTCAGAATGGTTCCTTTTGGAACCCATATTTTCTTTGTGTTTGCATATTTGTTAATAAGACATGTGTATGATTTATGTCCTATCCTACCACAGTTGAAACAAGTAATATTTGTAGACTTGTTACTTGAATAATTTACATAAATATCCTTCAGAAATTTTGTTTCTTCAGAGGTTTATAGCCAAGTCCAGCCTTATCATATATAGCTTTCTGATTATCAAGAATCATATTTAGTTTGTTTGAACTTAAGGTGAACTTATCTACTATAGATTTCAGCTTGTTAATTTCATCCTTTAAGTTTTGATTTTCTTGAATCAAGGTAAATTTTTCAATTGAAAGATTTTCAGCTTGTTTCACTAAGGACTGATTTTCCAATTTCAGTTCTTTGTTTTTCTTCCCTAATTTCTTTAATTCATCAATTGAATCATAGAATGCTTCATGCAATTCTTCAAAAGTAAATTCACTAGTGGATTCAGAAGTTACCTCATTTTCGTGTGCCATCAGGCACAGGTTGGCTTGTTCTGTTGAGGTTTCCTCGTCGGAGCTTGAGTCATCACTCGCACTCCAGATCGCCATCATTGCCTTCTTTTTGAACTTCTTTGGACCTTTCTTCAATTGTGGACATTCGGATCTGAAATGTCCCGGCTTCTTGCACTCGTAGCATGTAAGGGGTTGATCTTTCTCTTTTTCTTTGCTTTGTTCCCCTTTTGTGAATTTCTTTCTCATCCCCTGTTTCCTTTTTCTTAGAAACTTCTTAAATTTTCGAGTGATGAGTGCCATCTCTTCATCCTGTTCTTCATCTTCAGAGTCATCCGTTTCATAATCAGACGAAGTTGTGGATTTGAGGGCAATGGTTCTTTTCTTTTTGACTTCATCCTCTTGATGTTGCTTCATGCTAAGTTCATGAGTCATCAAGGATCCAAGAAGCTCTTCTAGAGGTAGAGTGTTCAAGTCCTTTGCTTCTTGGATGGCAGTCACCTTGGCTTCCCAAGTTCTTGGCAGTGACCTGAGAATCTTCCTTACAAGTTCACTGTTAGTATAAGATTTGCCAAGACTCTTTAAACCATTGATTATATCAGTAAAATGAGTAAACATAGCAGTTATGGACTCATCATGCTCTATTTTGAACAATTCATATTTATGTATAAGCATGTTTATTTTAGACTCTTTTACTTGATTTGTTCCCTCATGGGTTACTTCTAACCTATCCCATATTTCTTTAGCAGATGCACAAGTAGAAATGCGATTAAATTCACTTGCATCTAGTGCACAATAAAGGACATTCATGGCTTTGGCATTTAATTGTGCCAATTTCTTGTCAACCTCATCCCATTCTTTTTCGGGTTTGGTTGACTCCTCACCATCTACAATCTTGGTGGGTGTGTGAGGACCGTTCACTATGATACTCCACATATCATAGTCTAGTGCTTGTATGAAAATCTTCATCCGAGCTTTCCAATAGGTGTAATTAGACCCATTGAAAAGTGGAGGTCGGTTTGTTGATTGCCCCTCGGCTAGAGAAGTACCAACATGGGTTGCCATAGATCTTTGGCTCTTTGATTGTTAGATCAAAGAAGGGCTAGAGCACCGGGCTCTGATACCACTTGTTGCCCAGCTATGCAACCCAAGAGGGGGGGGTGAATTGGGTTTCTAAAAATTTTAGAATTGATTAATTACTTATGATGAACAAGACAAAGATTTTAATTCAATATTAAATACCTAAAAAGGAATACAAGGATATAATAAAGAAATAAAGTGAAGCGATAAAGCACACCACAAACACAAAGATTTATAGTGGTTCGGTGCCAACCCTGCACCTACATCCACTCCCCAAGCTCCTACTTGGGAATTTCAATCCACTATACTTGTATTCAACCTGAATACAAAACGTCGAAACTCCGACACTAGCTATTCCAAGCTAGATCACTTGTTTCTCGGTACAAGTAAACCCAAAATACTCCGATTTCAGGTTCGGATCAACCTTTCTTGTTTTGGAAATCCTCCAAAAACAAGAACAATTACTTACAAGAGTAAGAGAATTTAAAGCACAAATTAATACAATAACAGCTCCTTAAATGAGCGAATATAACAATAAAATACTTTACTCAAATGAAGAAACCCTTTTTGAATTTTTTCAAGATGGATGAATGCTTGAACGAATGCTTGAGAAGAGGTTGATTGTTGATTGAAGATCTCTTGAAAGCTTTGGAAGATCTCTAGATCAAGGTTGAACAATAGGCTTGAAAGATCCTCTCTTTGAAAGCTCTTGAATCTCTTTCACAATCTCTCGTGTGGATTTTGGATCCTCTTTTCTTTTTCTCTCAAATTATCTCGTGGATCCTCTCAATGAATTTTATCTCTCTTTTGATCTGCCGATTGATCTTCTTTTTTTCTCTCCAATTTGATCTGCTGATTGATCTTCTTTTTTTTTTTTTTTCTCCAATTTGATCTGCTATTTAATCTGTAATTTCTTTCACCATTTCAAGCATTTTATAGCATTAAAAGCAAGAGAAAATAATTTAGGCAGATAAAGAGCCGTTAGAGCAATTTTAGGAAGCATAAAAGGTAATTAAAACGGACAAAAAAATAGCCGTTGCTGATATTTTCCGTCGCAGGGGTCGACTCATGAGTCGACTCATGCATCAGGAGTCGACTCATGAGTCGACTTCTGTTGCACAGATCAGAAAATGAGTTTCTGCAACTTTTGGCCTAAAACTGCAGGGGTCGACTCATGCCTGGGGGTCGACTCATGAGGGTCGACTCACAGGGTGTGCCAATCAGCTCATTGTGCCATGAGTTGACTCACGAGTCGACTCATGCACTTCAAACCTTCATAACTTCAAAAATATAAGTCAAAAATAATGAAATTTTCACCAATAGTTTTCAAATCATTTGTTTTATCAAATGATACTATCAAATCAGGATTTTAGTGAAATTACGATTTTGCCCTTGAAGAGCATAAGAACTTTTTCATTTTAAAATTATTTGTATCCCTTCAATCTGCTTTGTAATCATCAAAATCAATCTAGGAGCAACAACTAATAATTAGCAGCTGCCAAAACTGTAATGCTTATAAATTAGTAATTTTTAAAATTCAAACTATCAATCCGATTGATAATACGAATATGATCTAAGCTATTGATCAGATCATGCTCTTTTTGTATGTGACCTCTTAGGTTCTATTCTATCTGATAGTGAGACATATCATGATCTCTATCACAATATCATCGAAACTCTTTCGATGGACTAGAATGATTCCAACTCACCTCAACAAGGATCATTGATCCAAAAATGATCCTAGTAAGTTCTCACAATCCATCAGTGATGCCTAGCAGTATGTAATGACAATCTAGTAGAATAAAAAAAATAAACTCTTAGGTACAGTTATCGTGTGATACAATCTCTCTATCGTGAGTACCGACTAGACGGAGGTCATGAAGAACTCGTCAAATCCATTGTCAATCATATGCTAGATTGGCTCGATTCAAATTTACCTATGAATCCCATAAAAACTCTTTTTCAATATTCACACTTACTTTGATCAGAGATTTTTTAAACTCAGTCTTGCGAATCGTATAGAACTTCTCCTTTTCTACCAAGATCGATAGATTCCATCTAGGTATATCTTACTCTAAACAGCGAACCTGGATCTACAATAGCCAACATACAAAGTAAGGATCTGAATGGCTAAGGATCAAGAGAACGTACAGCCAAACTAAGTAATCTCACTATGAATAGCCAACACACCATAGGTCAAAAGACCAATCGCACTACTACAGCATCGAAAAAATCACTGATGAGTGAGTAGACATCCAAGTGGTTTCTCATATTGGTCACGCTCAGTGTAAGTTATTTTCTAACAACCACCCGCACTCTTACCTCAGTGTCTCTACACCGTAGACTCGAGACTCATCTGTCCTAAAGGAAGATGATCCATGTATCGATCTTGAATGGATTGATCACTGTCCTCCATGATGATCCTTCGATCGGAAGTATTTAGAAATTAATCACTAATGATGTAATCTCAAATTCTCAACACCTTGAGAATATACAAAATTATTTTTATTAATTTCTAGGACAATCCATGGATACAAATGACATGATTGATTATAAAGACTACCCATCAAGTATAAAACATGTCTAAAGAAAGGTATGTGTCAGCCAAGATTGGCTTCTAGGGCACACATCTAACAAACTCCCACTTACACTAAAGCCAATTTGCCATACACCTGAGGCCCATTTTTTGAAGACAGGCTTTAGTGTTTGGCTGGCTAAGTGACTCGGGCCTACCACATCTTATGTGGAGTTTACTCTCTGTACCTCCATATATTTCTACTTGAGGTAAATGCATATATCTATACTCTATGTGCATGGATTTCTGATGAAACCTCGATTCCTTAGCAAAGGCTATGGACCTTTATCTTTGCCGTACAATATCATAGCATCTAATAGTATGACATCCAGTTCCACAACTATCATAAGAACCAGAACGCATCTTGCACATCTATAGTATATTCAGCTTCCATTGGTCGATTGCCTAGAACCCTTCCAACATACTGAACCAACATAACTCAAGAATATATGCTGATGTAGATATTCTACCATAAGCATCAGTGTATCCTCCCACTCTTAGTTCTAACCCTTCTTCAAAGATAAGAAATAATCTCTTAGTTATATTCAAGTACTTAGGGATATTTTCATAGCAATCCAATGCTCCCAACGTGGATTCGACTAATATCTACTTGTGACTTTCACAGTAAGATATACCAAGTCAAGTACAAAGCATGACATACACCCATGCCTAAGAGGATAATGGATCTCTCTTGAAGGTTTTAATGTTAAACCCTTTCAGCACATCTTCTATGTATATGTCTGTGAAAAATATGTTGGGAAATGTGTCCCAAAAAGCCAATCGTCAAGCTGTTGACGGTTGAGCAACCAAGTATTGTAATTGATTTGTTAATAAATAAAATATATTTGGCATTTTCATCATAAGCTTTCATCTTCTAATGAACTCCATTGT
Organism: Elaeis guineensis; assembly: GCF_000442705.2. Taxonomy (NCBI): domain Eukaryota; kingdom Viridiplantae; phylum Streptophyta; class Magnoliopsida; order Arecales; family Arecaceae; genus Elaeis; species Elaeis guineensis. The sequence goes on along the minus strand of NC_026003.2, from coordinate 27,657,386 downwards.
TATCATGAAGTCCTTAGGACTATTTAAGTTCGATAAAGAGAGGATTTATCGATTAGTCCTTAAAACTGTTCACGACCAAATGATAGGCTGTTAATAAGGACGACAGCTTCTATCAAGCATAGGTCGCTGTAGGCCATATGGGTTGGTTGTCCTCTTAACCAAGGAGTGTGGAGACACTGGTATGACATACAGGTGAGATGTAAGGGTACATCGTCATTGAACGTGACCAACTCCAGAGCATTCTGCTGTCGAGAATGTCTCTGATGGGATATAGGTATAAATATCCCTTAGACTTGAGATCGCCTCATTGACTTGCAAGCAACTCACTGTGCTTTGGTACTGGACTAACTGAATTTCTAATTCAGGGACGGAAGGCTTCTGGGCACAGTCAAGTACTTGAGAAGTCAGAGTGTGATCGAGATGGGATTGACCACTCCAAGAGTTGGAGAAGAATGAGTCGCTGTATTTCAATTTAGCAAAATCTTGGCCAGGGTAATCCATCAGATGGATTTGATATTTTGAAATACAATGTGGACAACCTGATCAGAGTTGACAGTTGAGCTCTGGGGTGTCCTATGATCATTTTGGTCAAGGGGATGAATTATATGAAAACTATATCCGCATGGGTTCTAAGGATGTTATTCTACACATTCGACCTATCCGGACGTCGGGTACCATTGCTAGATGATCACTTCGATTGGTATAGAAATTTATTTCTATGCTACCAGCTTAGGTTCGGACCTATGAGGTCACATACATTAGAGTTTATGATCCGATCGGATGGTTGATCAACGATTAAGAATCATTATAGGGTTAAATAATCAATACGATTGACATTTAACCCAGTGCAAGTGTTGCAGGAGGATCGATTAGCAATTTGATTGCTAATTGGCTTAATTTGATTAAGCCAATGGGCTGAGATTAAGTCTAATTAAATATTATTTAATTAGATTTAGTTTGGGCTTGATTGGATCAAGTCCAATTGGTTTATTGGATAAGCCAAGTGCAAGGAAAGACTAGTCCTAGTTCAACTAGGACTTGGGTCAATCTAATTTCTAATTTGATTAGAAAATTAAATCAGATTTAAATCTAATTTAATCTGATTAAATTAGGTTCTTAATTAGGTTAAAATCTATTTTAATTGGGTTGATCTAATTTTGATTTGATTTGGTTTGAGAAACCAAATTAAAACAAGTTATGAGACAGAATCCTAGTAGGACTAGGATTCCACCTTGCGCCACATAAACCTTCTCCACGCCCTCTCTCTTATTCAACGCCAATCTCCACTTATTTTGTGCGACAAAAGCCCTCTCCCAGATCTCCCCCACGTTCACAAAAGGTCTCCTCTCTTCTTTCTTACATGGAAGGTGATTTGGATCAAATCTAAAAGGAATAAGTTTGGATTTCGAATTCTATGAGATAGAGTTTTAGAAATCCAAAACTCTTTCAATTTTGCACTGAATTTATCCAAATTTTTTTTAGAATTTTTGTGACTTTTAGGGTTTACATTGTACACCCTTTTCTGGTGATCCATGCATGAAAATATGGAGGAGGTGCTCAAGAGTTGGGCGTCCCTTAACTTGCCATGTTTGGATAAGCCTTGACTAGGTGTTTGACCTAGACAAGGACTCTATCATATCTCTCTATATAAGACGAGTTTCTTGTGAAATTTTAAGAAGAATAGATATTTGAGAGGCCTTTCTTCCATCCAAAAATCAGAGAGAAATACCTTTGGGTTGTGGAGATATAAAAGATGCAAGTTTGGGTGTCTAGAGAGAAAAACGTGAAGAAGAAGAGGGTCTTCTTCTTGGGTTTTTGTTTTCATATCTTTCCTCCCTTCATCTTGAGTTTTCTGAGAGTGTCTCAGATCTGAAACTCCTCCTTCTACTTTTCATCTTTGGAAGAGTCCAAATCAAGAAGAAGGAGGCACCTGATCAACCATCAAAGAAGGATCAGCGCAGTACTAGCATACTGTGCTGATTTCCTGAAGCAGGACTTCTGATCGAGATTCATGGGCTCGTGTGGACGACTCCTAGAGGCCAGATGCGTGTGCGGCTTGAAACATCATCCTTAAGCCCGGATCAGCGAGGTTAGAGCATCTAACTTACAAGGTAATAGATCTGATCTATTATTTAATAATTAATTAGTTATAGAAATTTATATGATACATTATTATATATATTTAATAGGATATTTTCTGATCTTAGAAAATAAATTTTGATTTATTTTAGTCTTCCGCTGTATGATCTTGAAAAAGTTTCAAGATCTAACCCTGAAACCCTAGATATGGTTCCTACAATTGGTATCAGAGCCAGGTTCTTTATTACATGATTATTTATATATGCTTAGATTATTTTTTAGATTAGATCTAATTTATAATCTAATTATTAAATCTGAAATTAAAATTTTAGATTAATCACAAACTGCAAGGTTGTCCTGCTGTAAGGTTTACCCCTTACAGTGCAAAGGTTGTCCTAGTTTGTGTAGATCTATCTTTAATCATAAATTTATTAGATATGATCTAGATTAAATTTATGATTTATTAGATTTAAAAGATGTTTAAATCTGAAATAAAATCTCTTTGTTAATAATTTTTATGCAAAGAAATTATTTAAAGTTGAAATTGTTTCAATTACATGAACCTGTTTAGATTAGATCTAAAGTAGTTTCATGTTTATTTCACTTGCATCTTGATTATGAATCAAACATGCAATATGATTGGTAGAATCATATTGTAAAATTATTTTACAAATATGAAAATTATTTTTTGAAAAGCCGAATCCAACCCTCAGCCCAAAACTTAATTAAGAATTAAGAAGTTGTTTGATTAGGTTCTAGGATTGTGAATTGAAGAATCTAAGACACAAATTATAACACATTGGGTTAATGGGTTAGTGGAAATTAGGTCCATTAATTGGGTTAGACCTATGGTTAGATTAAAGATGGACTTAATTAGAGAATTGACTAAATCTAATCAATTGTTGTCTTAGATTAGGTCAAGGATTCTCTAGATCAATTACAATAGTTGTAGTTGGTCAAGTCCATGTCTTTAACGAGAACCAAATGGACTTGATTCTTGGCTAAGCGGTCTAGCACGAACTGTTAGGTTGATCTAATCGAAACTAATTAAACCAGTTGGTGTCTAAGGTAAACCAGATCGGTGGTTTTTAATTGGGAGCCCGCTTACCTGGCCATTCATGATGGTGTCTAAGGCAAGCTTTGGCAGACCCTCCCACTGATCGAACTTACCTGCCTCTTGATGAAATTATATTTTGATCGGATCACTTGACTATTCGAGCTGACCCATGTCAGCTAGGTAAATCAGTGTGACTGATTTAGGTGCTCCTAGACCAGCCCTTTTAATGGTCTCCCTTAAGCTGACTTAGTGAAGTCAGTGGGAGGATCATGATAAGCTGGTTCATCTGACCTCATCCTCTATATTATTTAATCCTCTAAAATTATTAGGTCCTTAAAATGATAAAGTTATGGAGATAACTGAGTCATAGCCTCCCATTAAGGTGTTTGATAATGAGTCCATGAACTCAATAATCATTGCAGACCCAAAGGCCTGGTGCTTGTTGACTAATGGAATTATCACTCATCATATGATGACTTGGAAGTGTCTCTCTAATGGTGGTTAGGTGAGCCAACCAAAGTTGGGCTTAATCATTCGTTGGTTAGATACACCAAGTATGATCATGTTAATGGTTGGACCTAACCGGATCCTTACAGTGGAGGCCAAAGCCTACTGATTAGGTTTCTGGGGCAAAAATTAAAATTACTAGAAATTGTTTAGAGAAACAATTGGTTATGAACCTACCCTTAGATGTACATGGGTTGGCCAACCAAAGTTGGGCTTGTGTGCAGTCTAAGTAGATTCTAGTACCCGCTAAGGAATTAGGGTAATTCCTCGAATTGAAGGTAGAGGCTACCAATTCGAATAAAATAGTGGGAGAAACCTTTTGATTAAAGTCCAAATCTTTAGGTTTAATGAATCAATTACTAATTAGGTTATGGTTTTCTTTTGTGCAGATATGGCCACTTCCCTATCGCTCCGATCATTATTGGACAATGATAAGTTGGTGGGACCCAATTTCGGTAGCTGGTACCGAAAGTTGAAGATAGTCCTGGAGCATGAACAGATCCTATATGTGATAATGGATCCTGCACCTGAGGAGCCAGCTGTCAATGCACATGGAACAGTCAGAGACACTTACCAGAAGTGGCTCAGTGACCGGACCACGGTGCGTTGTATCATGCTGGCTGCTATGAGCGACAAGTTCAGTCGCAGATTCGAGACGGCTCAGCCAAAGGACATGCTTCAAGTGTTGGAGGATGCCTTTGGCACACCCGATGACGTGGAGAGGCACAAGACTAGTTGTGCCATCTTCAACGCCAAAATGCGGGATGGTGCCTCTGTCACTGATCATGTATTGTACATGATCGAGCTGATGGAATGATTGAGCAAGCTCGGCTTTTCCTTGCATGAGCAGCTTGGGAAAGATGCAATACTGAACTCGCTGCCCAAGTCTTATCTCCCATTCCTCACTCATTATAGAATGACAAAGCCTGAAGTAAACTACCATGGATTACTGGGGTTACTTCAGAACTTTGAGAAAGATCACCAACTCCATAAGGAGTCGGTGAACTTAGTGGGAGGTTCGTCTTTGGTTCTTGACCCTTTAAGAAAGGAAAGAAGAATAAGAAGAAGAAAGTAAAGAAGGTGCAAGTTCAGGCTAGGACATCAGTGCAGAGCCAGACCAAAAAGATCAAGCCTGATAAGAGTCTATTCAACTGGCAAGCACCCTAGATTAGATAGTGTGTCAGATATCTACTTATGGCACTGTAAGCTAGGTCATATAAATAAGAACAGAATAAACAGGTTGACTCAAGAGGGAATCCTCGAAGTTAGTGATTGTGAATCACTTCCAACCTGTGAGTCTGTCTTCTTGGTAAAATGACCAAGTCACCTTTTATTGGAAAAGGTGAGAGAGCTACTGAGCTCTTGGGCCTAGTACATACTGATGTATGCAGGCCCATGAGCAACAGTGCTAGAGGTGGATATTTCTACTTCATAACTTTCACGGATGACCTATCCTGATATGGATATGTCTATCTGATGAAACATAAATCGGATTCATTTGAAATGTTCAAATGATTCTAAAGTGAAGTAGAAAAATAAACTGGGAAGAGTATTAAAACTCTTCGATCTGATCGAGGAGGAGAATACCTTTCTAGTGAGTTTCTCACATATCTAGGAGAGAATGGGATTCTCTCCCAATGGACTCCTCCAGGAACACCACAGCATAATGGTGTGTTTGAAAGAGGAATCGGACTTTGTTAGACATGATCCGATCCATGATGGGTTTTTGCTAGCTTGCTGATATCCTTCTGGGGATATGCACTCGAATCGACCTGTTATCTGTTAAATAGGGTTCCAAGTAAGTCTGTAATTAAGACTCCATATGAGATATGGACGGAACGTAAGCCAGCACTTTCACACCTTAGGGTCTGGGGGTGCCCGGCCTATGTCAAACGATTAGTCACAGACAAATTTGGACCTAGATCTGACAAATGCTCATTCATAGGGTACCCCAAAGAGACAAAAGGATATTTTTTCTACCATGCTGATGAACAAAAGGTGTTCGTCAGCCTTAAGGCAATCTTTTTAGAAAAGGAGTTCCTTGGTGAAGGAATCGTTGCCTCTAAGGTTGAACTTGATGAAGTTCAACAGGTAGAAGGATCGACACCAATAGCTGAACCTGAGTCGGATATGATTAGATCAGATCCGGAGCCCAATATACCTGTACCATTAAGGCGATCTGGTAGAGTACCGCGTCAGCCGGACAGATACTACGGTTTCTTGATCCGGGATGGTGATCCCATCGAACTTGATGAGAATAATGAGGATCTGATCACCTATATGGATGCTATGCAGAGACCTGATTTCGAGAAATGGCTTGAAGCCATGAAATCCGAAATGGAGTCCATGAAGGTCAACGATGTATGGACATTGGTTGACCCACCTAAAGGGGTTAAACCCATTGGGTGTAAATGGGTCTTCAAAAGGAAGAGGGGCGCAGACGGAAAGGTGGAGACCTATAAAGCCCGTCTGGTTGCCAAGGGGTATCGTCAACGTTATGGTATTGACTATGACGAGACATTTTCTCCTGTGGCAATGCTCAAATCTATTCGGATAATGCTTGCAATAGCTGCCCATCTAGATTATGAGATCTGGCAGATGGATGTAAAGACAGCTTTTCTTAATGAAGAGCTGACCGAAGAGGTGTATATGATACAACCTGAGGGGTTTACATCCACAGATGAGTCCAAGGTGTGCAAGCTTCAGAGATCCATTTATGGATTGAAGCAAGCTTCTCGGAGTTGGAACATGCATTTTGATAAGGTGATCAAAACGTATGGCTTCATTAAGAATGGAGAAGAGCCCTGCATCTATAAATGGGCAAATGGTCCAGTTGTGGTATTCCTTATCTTGTACGTGGATGACATTCTCTTAATCGGAATGACATCCCCGCACTATAGGGAATAAAAGTTTGGTTGTCATCACAGTTCTCCATGAAGGACTTGGGTGAAGCATCCTACATCCTAGGGATGAAGATCTATAGGGATAGATCTAAAAGGATGCTTGGGTTATCCCAGTCCATGTACATAGATACTGTGCTGAAGAGGTTCAGCATGGAGAATTCCAAGAAGGGCTATCTACCGATAGGCCAAGGAATTTCTCTCTCTAAGAAGGATTGTCCGACAACTCCTGAAGAGAGAGAGCGTATGAGTAGAGTCCCATATGCTTCAGCCGTGGGATCTATCATGTACGCCATGACATGTACAAGACCAGATGTGGCATACTCACTAGGAGTAGTGAGTAGATACCAATCTGATCCTGGAGAAAACCACTGGAAAGTGGTTAAAGCCATCCTTAAGTATTTGAGAAATACTAAGGACCAATGGTTGATTTATGGCGAGTCAGATCTGAAACTTGTGGGGTTCACAGACTCTAGCTTCCAATCTGACCATGATGACAGCAGGAGTGTGTCGGGTTATATCTTTACTCTGAATGGTGGAGCCATCTGCTGGAAGAGTTCCAAGCAGCATACTGTGGCAGACTCTGTTTGTGAAGCAGAGTATATCGCAGCATCAGATGCCGCGAAGGAAGCTGTGTGGCTGAGGAAATTCATCAACAGCTCGGAGTAGCACCCTCCCTCGATGGTCCGGTCCTGCTCTACTGCGACAGCACTGGTGCCATAGCTCAGACGAAGGAACCCAAAGCACATCAGCGGACGAAGCATATCTTGCACCGCTTCCACCTGGTCCGGGAGATCGTGGATCGAGGTGACGTCGACCTTCAGAAGATCGATGGAAAGGAGAACCTAGCCGACCCCTTCACTAAAGCCCTGGCAATAAAGGAGTTCGACAACCACAAGTCGAAGATGGGTATTAGATACTGTGCCGAGTGGCTTTAGGACAAGTGGGAGTTGTTGGGAAATGTGTCCCAAAAAGCCAATCGTCAAGCTGTTGACGGTTGAGCAACCAAGTATTGTAATTGATTTGTTAATAAATAAAATATATTTGGTATTTTCATCATAAGCTTTCATCTTCTAATGAACTTCATTGTTATGATGAAGTCCTTAGGACTATTTAAGTTCGATAAAGAGAGGATTTATCGATTATTCCTTTAAACTGTTCACGACCAAATGATAGGCTGTTAATAAGGACGACAGCTTCTATCAAGCATAGGTCGCTGTAGGCCATATGGGTTGGTTGTCCTCTTAACCAAGGAGTGTGGAGACACTGGTATGGCATACAGGTGAGATGTAAGGGTACATCATCATTGAACGTGACCAACTCTAGAGCATTCTGCTGTCGAGAATGTCTCTGATGGGATATAGGTATAAATGTCTCTTAGACTTGAGATCGCCTCATTGACTTGCAAGCAACTCACTGTGCTTTGGTACTGGACTAACTAATTTCTAATTCAGGGACGGAAGGCTTCTGGGCACAGTCAAGTACTTGCGAAGTCAGAGTGTGATCGAGATGGGATTGACCACTCTAAGAGTTGGAGAAGAATGAGTCGCTGTATTTTAATTTAGCAAAACCTTGGCCAGGGTAATCCATCAGATGGATTTGATATTTTGAAATACAATGTGGACAACCTGATCAGAGTTGACAGTTGAGCTCTGGGGTGTCCTATGATCATTTTGGTCAAGGGGATGAGTTATATGAAAACTATATCCGCATGGGTTCTATGGATGTTGTTCTACACATTCGACCTATCCGGACGTCGGGTACCATTGCTAGATGATCACTTCGATTGGTATAGAAATTTGTTTCTATGCTACCGGCTTAGGTTCGGACCTATGAGGTCACACACATTAGAGTTCATGATCCGATCGGATGGTTGATCAACGATTAAGAATCATTATAGGGTTAAATAATCAATACGATTGACATTTAACCCAGTGCAAGTGTTGCAGGAGGATCGATTAGCAATTTGATTGCTAATTGGCTTAATTTGATTAAGCCAATGGGCTGAGATTAAGTCTAATTAAATATGATTTAATTAGATTTGGTTTGGGCTTGATTGGATCAAGTCCAATTGGTTTATTGGATAAGCCAAGTGCAAGAAAGACTAGTCCTAGTTCAACTAGGACTTGGGTCAATCTAATTTCTAATTTGATTAGAAAATTAAATCAGATTTAAATCTAATTTAATCTGATTAAATTAGATTTTTAATTAGGTTAAGACCTATTTTAATTGGGTTGATCTAATTTTGATTTGATTTGGTTTGGAAAACCAAATTAAAACAAGTTATGAGACAGAATCCTAGTAGGACTAGGATTCCACCTTGCGCCACATAAACCTTCTCCACGCCCTCTCTCTTATTCAACGCCAATCTCCACTTATTTTGTGTGACAAAATCCCTCTCCCAGATCTCCCCCACATTCACAAAAGGTCTCCTCTCTTCTTTCTTACATGGAAGGTGATTTGGATCAAATCTAAAAGGAATAAGTTTGGATTTCGAATTCTATGAGATAGAGTTTTAGAAATCCAAAACTCTTTCAATTTTGCACCGAATTTATCCAATTTTTTTTTGAAATTTTTGTGGCTTTTAAGGTTTACATTGTACACCCTTTTCTGGTGATCCATGCATGAAAATATGGAGGAGGTGCTCAAGAGTTGGGCGTCCCTTAACTTGCCATGTTTGGATAAGCCTTGACTAGGTGTTTGACCTAGACAAGGACTCTATCATATCTCTCTATATAAGATGAGTTTCTTCGTAAAATTTTAAGAAAGATAGATATTTGAGAGGCCTTTCTGCCATCCAAAAATCAGAGAGAAATACCTTTGGGTTGTGGAGATATAAAAGATGCAAGTTTGGGTGTCTAGAGAGAAAAACGTGAAGAAGAAGAGGGTCTTCTTCTTGGGTTTTTGTTTTCATATCTTTCCTCCCTTCATCTTGAGTTTTCTGAGAGTGTCTCAGATCTGAAACTCCTCCTTCTACTTTTCATCTTTGGAAGAGTCCAAATCAAGAAGAAGGAGGCACCTGATCAACCATCAAAGAAGGATCAGCGCAGTACTAGCATACTGTGCTGATTTCCTGAAGCAGGACTTCTGATCGAGATTCGTGGGCTCGTGTGGACGACTCCTAGAGGCCGGACGCGTGTGCGGCTTGCAACATCATCCGTAAGCCCGGATCAGCGAGGTTAGAGCATCTAACTTGCAAGGTAATAGATCTGATCTATTATTTAATACATACATTAGATGTAGCTAGTATAGAAACATGTTGATATGATCAACATGTAGTTCATACTATATTTATATATATTTTAATTTTTGATTTAATGCTATGTAATAATCATGTAATAGGATCTTAGATCTAGGGATTTTCTGATCTTAGAAAATAAATTTTGATTTATTTTAGTCTTCCGCTGTATGATCTTGAAAAAGTTTCAAGATCTAACCCTGAAACCCTAGATATGGTTCCTACAATTGGTATCAGAGCCAGGTTATTTATTACATGATTATTTATACATGCTTAGATTATTTTTTAGATTAGATCTAATTTATAATCTGATTATTAAATCTGAAATTAAAATTTTAGATTAATCACAAACTGTAAGGTTGTCCTGCTGTAAGGTTTACCCCTTACAGTGCAAAGGTTGTCCTAGTTTGTGTAGATCTATCTTTAATCATAAATTTGTTAGATATGATCTATCTTTGACCTAGATCTACGAGGTGGAGGAGATACTATATATCCTGGCTCATCTTACATAGGTTGTATAGGTCCTGTGACTCGTTGTTCTTTAGAAATTTTTTTTTGGAGTTCATCCTCCCACTATTTTCAAGAGAATAGTATGATTGCTCACAATCTTATTATGAACCACTGAAAAGAAAAAGTGACATTCCAAATACTTTTGGGATACTCCATAAACGAGCTTTCACAGACCTATCCTCTAACCTGTCCACCATATCATAGCTCATATAATGTGATGAAACCAACTTTAGAGGAAACCTAATTTAAATTTCAAAAATTAAATCTTATTCCTAAATAAATAATAGTTGAACTAGTGACATTCATGATGGATCAGACTATATCTCATACAACACCATTCACCTCACAGATACCCCATTGAGCTGAGGTGTATAAGGAGAATTCCATCATGAAATTATGTCATTTTTTTTAGATAATCGATAAATTTTTTATTTGGTATTGCATCTTCGATTTGATCTAAGTATCTTTATAAATTTTTTGATTTATCTTTTCTACTTCACATCTGAATTTTTTAAACCTTTCAAAGTCTTTCAGATTTGTATCTTATATACATACCTATACCATGATTGTTCATCGATAAAGGTGATGAAGTAGTGATAACCTCCTAGTCTGACTCATCAAATGGGCCATACATATCGTATATGTATTAGGGTAAGTATCTCAGTGGTTCTATCCCTTTGACCAATAAAGAATAGCTTGATCATTAATCCTCAAAGAGATGATTTATAGACTAGATATGACTTAATAGTTAATGAGTCCAAAGACCCATTTTCTTCAATCGGTAAAGTATTTCTTCTTATACATGACCTAGCCAAAAGAACCATCTGTATACTTCAGGTTATTTGGTTTTGGATCTCTCAGACCTAATGGCATTCACTATTTGCTTAAATAAGTTCACAAATGCATCACCATGCAAATGATAAAGAACTAAATCCAAAATGGTAATCACCGAGGTTAGGTGCCCATGGCTACAGCATAATTTTTGCACCATTGTCAACTTAAAAGAGTCACTTCACCTTCCCTCAGTCCTCTTCCTTCCTTCGATCCTATACTAAAATGCATAATATGTTGAAAATTGTATCCCAAAGTCAATCGTCAGTCTGTTGATAATTATGCTTATAATTATAATTATATATAAATTATTAAATTAATAAATATTATTTAATTTTTTTATCACTGTGTACATCTCATAATGAACTCTTGTTATGTGATGAAGTCCTTAGAACTATTTGATTCGATATAGGAGGATATATCGTTTAGTCCTTAAATAAGTTTGCAACTAAATGATATGCTATTACTAGGATGATAAATATATCAAGTGTAGGTCGTTGTATGCCATATAGGTTGGTTGTCCTCTTAACAGAAGAGCATGGAGATACTGATATGGCATGTAGGTAAAATATAGAAGTATATTTCACTGAATGTGATCAACTTCGGAGTACTCTGTTGTCAAGAATTACTCTGAAAGGATATAGGTATAAGTGTCCCTTCGACTTGAAATCACCATGGTGACTTGCAAGCAACTCACTAATCATTGGTACCGGACTATCTGAATTTTTAATTTAGCAATGAAAGGTTTCTAGACATAGTCAAGTACTTGTGAAGTCAGTGTGTAAGTCAAGATGGAATTGATCGCTCCGAATAAGTAGGAGTTAATGTATCAGTATATTTCAATTCAGTAAAATATTGATCGAGGTAATCCATGTGATAGATTTTAAAAATTAAAATACAATGTGGATGACCATATCAGGATTAGCAGTTAAACCCTAGGTCACCTTGAGCATTTGGATCAAAGGGATGAATTATATGATAACTATATTCAAATAAATTTTGAGTGTTGCTTAGCATACATTTGGCCTATCCAGACGTCGGGTACCATTACTAGATGGTTACTCCGATTGGTATAGAAATCAGTTCCTGTGCGACCGACTTAGGATCGAATCTATTAGGTCACATACATTAGAAGTTTCTCTCTAATCACTTGGCTAATCTGAAGAGTCCCAATCAATGAAGACTCTGGTGAAGAGTCTCACTTGACGGGGACTCTGCTGAAGAGTCCCACTAGATAGAGACTCTAGAGAAGAGTTCTCCTAGACTTAGACTTGATCTTTAATAGAGGATTAATTAGTGATTAGATTATTAATTAGCTTAATTTGATTGAGCATTAAAATTGGATCAAGTCTGATTGAATTTGATTCAATCAGGTCAAGTCTGATAGGTTATAAGATGACCTAATCGGTAAAGAAAAAATGATCCTGATTTGATCAGATCTATGGCTCCATTAATTATTAATTTGATAAAATTTAATTAAAATTATAAGAGTTTAATTAAATTAGATTTATCATATTTTATTTAAATCTAATTGGATTGGGTTTGAAAGAAATCTAATTGGTTGAACACTAAAGTCCCAAATGAGTAGGACTTCATCCCTTGTGCCACCTAAATTATCTCACACCTTTTCTCACTGCACAAAATCAGTTTGTACATGAGAAAATTAAAAAATGATCTTTTTTTTATCACTCATTAAGGATAGTAATTGATTGATTTTGATTTGAATTCAAATTAGTTTGAATTTCAACTTAAAACCTTATCCATATCCTTCCACACGTTGGCTGCTTTTGAAGGGATCTATTGTGTATGAGAAAAGGAGGTTTTCCCAACTAATTTTCATACCCAATTTTTTTTTGTAAGTCTTTCTTTAAGTTAGATAAGGGTGAGAAAAAGTTGGAGTGAAATTCAAAAGAGTTTTAATTGCAACAAACTCCAGCCCATATCCTGTTTTATCTGGTTTGTGCGATAACTATAAAAAAGGCATAATTTTATGTGCCAAAAGAAGAGAGCTCTTCACCATGAGATATCAAAGAGAAAGAGAATCAAAAATACTTCTTTGAGATGTGAGGATTGGGTGGATTTCCTTCCTCCTTAGCGTAAACAAAAGAGGAGACCGTTCTCCTCTTAGGTGAGAGACCTAGAACTATTCTAGATTTTTAGGTAAGAAAAAAATCAAAGAGAAGAGAGTCTTCATCTAAATTTTCTCCATCATCCAGCATTCTTCTCTAATCTATCTTCGATATCAAAAAAGTTTGAGGTAATCAAAGAAGAAGATCAAGTCAGATCTGCCATCAGAAGCGACTGTGCGAGCTAGCACTCTCACGGAGGGCTGATCAGTCCGAAGAGCTTCGTGTGAACCATCTATAGAGGTCGGATACTTGTGCAGCTGTTCAACATTAGTGAGAGCTTCATACCATACTTTCCAATAGTAGAGATCATCAATTCATGAAAAGGTGATGAGTTCTGAACTCTACCGACATAATCTGAAGGTTAGATCAAATTCAGGACATCGATGTAATTGATGTAATTTTTTATTTTATTTTAGATTTTATATATAAATTTTTTATGTCATAGATTCTTAATAGTAGTTTAGATCTAATCTAAAGTATGTTTAGAAGATTAAAATATTTAATCTTTTATTATTTTATTATAAAATTTTAAAAATACATATTTTGAACTATCCATTTTTCTTTCATATGATATCAGAGCCAAGTTTCTTATGACATAAATTTTTTACATATAATCTAATTTTAATTATTTAAATTAGATCTAAATAGTTAATTTTGAATCTGAGTAGTATAGTAATCTGATTAGATAGATCCTCATAGCCATCCAATCATAGGAGAAATCAAAATTTCACTATCTTATTTATCCATTCGATGGGATCTCCTATGGCATGTAGGGGTGTTGCGCGATCTTTTTCATGATGATGAATAATAAAAAAAAATTTAAAATTTTATTTTAGATCTAAAATAATGTATATTAGATCTGAAATTAAAATTTTGATCATTAGATATTGATTGTAAAAATATTTTATAAAATTAAAAATTATTTTCAAACACTGAATCTGAACCCATATCAGTCCAAAACTTAATTGAGAATTAAGCGATCTAGATTTAAGAATCAAAGATCTAAGGCATTAATTTCATAACTCATGGGTTAATGGGTTAGCTCGAGTCAAGTCCATTTAACTGGGTTAGACCAAGGGTTGGAAATCATTGATAATGGATTATCTTAGTAATTGATCAAATCTAATTAAAAATTAATTCTGATTGGATCAATTTTTTCTCTTGATCAATTTCAATAGTTGTAGTTGGTCAAGTTCATATCTTTGATTAGACCAATATGGACTTTGATCGTAGCTCCATGGTCGAATTCAAGTCTATAAGTTGATCAAATTAAAAATGACTAACTAGTTAGTGTCTAAGGTAAGTATGGCAGCTTTGATCGATGGTCATTAATTGGGAGCTGTTCGTATAGATTGAGTCTATGTCGAGTTAATGACATATCCCTCCCATCGATCTTACTTATCTGGTCAATATGGTGAATCATGTTTTGATTAGATCAATTAATGATTGGAGTTGACCCATGCTAACTAGAAAATCAGTATGACTAATTTAGGTGTCCCTAGTTCAACTTGTCTTGAGTCCTCTTTATGACTTGGTGAAGCCAGTAGGAAGATTCATGACAGATTGGCTGGATCAGTTTATGCCTGATCTTCTTAAATCTGACTTGGTGAAGTCAGTGGGAGGATTAAGATTAACTGGTCAAGTCTCATCTCATCTCTCAATTCAACTATTTAAATCTTCTAAAATTGTTAGGTTCCTAAAATAAAATAGTTATGGTGATAACTAGATCATAGCCTCCCATTAAGTTGGATGATAATGAGTCCAATGATTTAGATGATTATTGGAGGTGCCACACGCTTGGTGCTCATCTAGCTGTCAGAATTATCATTTATTATATGTTGTTTTAGTTGTATCTTTCTGATGATGGTCAGGTTGGCCGAGCCACACTCGGACCTAGTCACTCCTTTGTTAGATACACTAAATTCTGGTATGTTAATGGTTGGACCTAACCAAAACCTTTAGTGGAGGCACCACATGCTTGCTGAAGAGATGTCTGGGGCAAAATTGAATACTAAAAATTTTTTAGTGAAATAATTGGTTAAGAACCTATTCGTGGGTACACAAGGATTGATCGAGCCACACTCAGACCCATATGCAGTCCTTGTGGATTCTAGTACCCACTAAAAAATTAGTGTAATTCTTTGAATTGAAGGTAGAGGCTATCAATTAGAATAAAATAGTGAGAGAACCTTTAGACTAAAATCCATACCTTTAGGCTTAATCAATTCATATACTAATTAGGTTCTGATTTTTTTTTTATAGTTATAGCCACCACCTTGTCACTCCGATCACTATTAGATAGTGATAAATTGATGGGACCAAATTTTGATAGCTGATATCGAAAGCTCAAAATAGTCCTGGAGTATGAACAGATTTTGTATGTATTGATAGATCCGACACCTGAGAAGCCAACACTGAATGCATGTAGCACAGTCAGAGATATTTATCAGAAGTGGCTCAACAACTAAACTACAGTTCATTGTATTATGCTGATAGTGATGAATGATGAGTTTAGCCATCATTTCGAGAATGCTCGCCACAGGATATGTTGCAAATGTTGAACGAGTCTTTTGGCACATCCGACGATGTTGAGAGGCACAAGACTAGTTGTGCTATTTTCAACGCTCAAATGAGGGAAGGAGCATCAGTCACTGATCATATATTATACATGATCGAGATGATTGAGTGCCTAAGCAAGCTTGGCTTTTTTCTGCATGAGCTGTTGGAAAAAGATGCTATTCTGAACTCTCTGTCCAAGTTCTACCTCCCTTTTCTTACTCATTTTCGAATGACAAAGTCTGCAGTTAACTACCATGATTTGCTAGGGTTACTGCAAAATTTTGAGAAAGATCACCAGCTCCAAAAAAAGTCGATGAATGTTGTGGGAGGGTCTTCTTCTGGATGTCGATCCTTTAAGAAAGGAAAGAAGAACAAGAAAAAGGTGCAAAGTGCTGGGCACCCAAACTCAGTCAGACCAAAAAATCTAAGTCCGACCAGAGTCAGGTAGAATGCTTCTACTGCAAGAAGTAGGGGCACTGAAAAAGAAATTATCCTTAATACATTGCCTCCCTAGATCCGAACAGACCGAGAAAGAAGCAAGTTATTGCTGAACAAGGTAATTATATGATAACACCATATAATTTCTCAATTTATGATTCTACTATCTGGGTATTAGATATCGAAAGTCCTTTTAATATTTACAATTCGTTGCAGGGTCTGCAGATCAGTAGAAGATTTGAAGAAGGCAAAAGATTTCTTAATGTTGGAGATGGAAGACCAGTTCTAGTTCTAGCATTAAGGACTATTAAACTTGTATTCAAGTCTAATGTAATTGTTCTAAGTGAATATCATTTTTGTCCATCTTTTTTATTGAATATTATTTCGTAGGCCTTTTGGCCATATACGGTTATGAAATTTTAATAAAAAAAATAATTTTAATATCATTATGAATGGTGTTAATGTGATGAATGGACAACTGAACAATGATATTTACATATTATCATAATCTGTTAGTGTAATGTACACATCCAACAAATATCCTAGAATTAGTGATGTCTCTGATATCTATCTTTGACATTGTAGGTTAGGTCATGTTAACAAGAACAGAATAAACAGGTTGACACAAGAGAAAATCTTTGAAGTCAGTGATTGTGAATCACTCCCAACCTGTGAGTTCTGTCTTCTTAAAAAAATGATCAAATCACCTTTTACTGAAAAATGTGAGCAAGCCAATGAAGTTTTAAGTCTGATACATCCTGATGTATGTGGAATGATGAACACTAGTGTCAGAGATGGATATTATTATTTCATTATATTTACAGATGACCTATTAAGGTATGGGCATGTCTACTTAATGACACATAAGTCAGAATCATTTGAAATGTTCAAACGATTCTATAATAAAGTAGAGAAATAAATGAAAAGAGTATGAAAACTCTTCGATCCGATTGAGGAGAAGAATATCTCTCTAGTGAGTTTCTGACATACTCAGAAGAAAATGAGATTCTCTCACAATGGACCCCTCCTGAAACACCACAGCATAATGGTGTATCGAAAAGGAGAAATCGAACCCTATTAGACATGGTTCGGTTCATGATGGGCTTTACAAGTCTGCCAATTTCTTTTTGGGGATATACACTCGAGTCAGTTTATTATATTTTAAATAAAGTTTCAAGTAAGTCTGTAAGAAAAACACCCCATGAGATATGGACAGGACGTAAACCAGCACTCTCTCACCTGAGGGTTTGAAGATGTCCGATTTATGTCAAACATTTGAAAATTGACAAGCTTGGACCTAGATCTGACAAATATCTTTTTGTAGGGTATCTTTTTGAAAATGTTGATGGCTAATATCGAAAGCTCAAAATAGTCCTAGAGCACGAACAGATCTTGTATATATTGACAGATCTGGCATCTGAGAAGCCAGCTCTAAATGCGCGTAGCACAGTCAGAGATACTTATCAGAAGTGGCTCAACAACTGAACTACAGTTCGTTGTATTATGCTGACAGTGATGAATGATAAGTTTAGCCATCGTTTCGAGAATGCTCAGCCACAGGATATATTACAAATGTTGAATGAGTCTTTTTGGCACATCCGATGATGTTGAGAGGCACAAGACTAGTTGTGCTATTTTTCATGCTCAAATGAGGGAAGGAGCATCAGTCACTGATCATCTATTGTACATGATTGAGATGATTGAGTGCCTAAGCAAGCTTAGCTTTTTTCTGCATGAGCTGTTGGAAAAAAGATGCTATTCTGAACTCTCTGCCCAAGTCCTACCTCCCTTTTCTTACTTATTTTTGAATGACAAAGTCTACAGTTAACTACCACGATTTGCTGGGGTTACTGCAAAACTTTGAGAAAGATCACTAGCTCCAAAAAGAGTCGGTGAACATTGTGGGAGGGCCTTCTTCTGGACGTTGATCCTTTAAGAAAGGAAAGAAGAACAAGGAAAAGGTGCAAAGTGCTGGGGCACCCAAACTCAGTCAGACCAAAAAATCTAAGTCCGACCAGAGTCAGGCAGAATGCTTCTACTACAAGAAGTAGGGGCACTAAAAGAAAAATTATCCTCAATACATTGTCTCCTTGGATTCGAACAGACTGAGAAAGAAGTAAGTTATTGCTGGATAAGGTAATTATACGATAACACTATGTAATTTCTCAATTTATGATTCTACTATCTGGATATTAGATATCGAAAGTCTTTTTAATATTTACAATTCATTGCAGGATCTGCAGATCAGTAGGAGATTTGAAAAAGATGAAAGATTCTTTAATATTGGAGATGGAAGACCGATTCTAGTTCTAGTGTTAGGGACTATTAAACTTGTATTTAAGTCTAATGTAATTGTTCTAAATGAATGTCACTTTTGTCCTTCTTTTTTATTGAATATTATTTCATAGGCCTTTTGGCCATATACGGTTATGAAATTTCAATAAAAAAAATAATTTTAATATTATTATGAATAGTATTAATGTGATGAATGGACAATTGAACAATGATATTTACATATTATCATAATCTGTTAGTGTAATGTACACATCTAACAAATGTCCTAGAATTAGTGATGTCTCCGATATCTATCTTTGACATTATAGGTTAGGTCATATTAATAAGAACAGAATAAATAGGTTGACACAAGAGAAAATTCTCAAAGTCAGTGATTGTAAATTACTCTCAACTTGTGAGTCCTATCTTCTTAAAAAAAAATGATCAAATCACCTTTTACTGGAAAAGGTGAGCGAGCCAGTGAAGTTTTAAGTCTGATACATCCTGATGTATGTGGACCGATGAACACTAGTGTGAGAGATGGATATTATTATTTCATTATATTTACAGATGACCTATCGAGGTATGGGCACATCTACTTAATGACACATAAGTCAGAATCATTTGAAATGTTCAAATGATTCTATAATGAAGTAGAAAAATAAACTAAAAAGAGTATTAAAACTCTTCAATCTGATCGAGGAGGAGAATATCTCTCTAGTGAGTTTCTGACATACTTAGAAGAGAATGAGATTCTCTCATAATGGACTCCTCTTGAAACACCACAGCATAATGGTGTATCGAAATAGAAGAATCGAACCCTATTAGATATGGTTCGATCCAAGATGGGCTTTACAAGTCTGTCGATTTCTTTTTGGGGATATGTACTCGAGTCGATTTATTATATTTTAAATAAAGTTTTAAGTAAGTATGTAAGAAAAACACCACATGAGATATGGATAGGGCGTAAGCCAGCACTCTCTCACTTGAGAGTTTGGGGATATCCGGCTTATGTCAAACGTTTGAAAACTGACAAGCTTGGACCTAGATCTGACAAATATCTTTTTGTAGGGTATCTAAAAGAGATCAAGAGATATTACTTCTGTCTTACTGATGAACAAAAGGTGTTCGTCAGCAATAGAGCTGTCTTTTTAGAAAAGAAGTTCCTTGGTGAAGAAACTAATACCTCAAAGATTGAACTTGATGAAGTTCGATCGGTAGAAGATCCGACACAATTTAGTAAACCCATAGAGTCAAACTTGATTAGATTAAATCTGAAATCTACTGTAGAAATATCTTTAAGGAGATCCGATAGAGTACCGTATCAACCAGATAGATAATATGATTTCTTAGTCCGAGATGGGGATCCAGTTGAACTCGATGAGAATAATGAGGATCCGATCACTTATATGGATGCGATGCAGAGGTCTGACTCCGATAAGTGGCTGAAAGCAATGAAATCTGAAATGGAGTCCATAAAAATCAATAATGTATGGACATTGGTTGACCCACCTGAAGGGATAAAATCCATAAAGTGTAAGTGGATCTTCAAAAAGAAAATGAGCGTAGATGAAAAGGTGGAGACCTATAAAGTCCGTCTGATTGTCAAGGATTACCATCAGCATTATGATATTGACTATGACGAGATATTTTCTCGTGTGATAATGCTCAAGTCTATTCAGATTATGCTTGCGATAGTAGCACACCTGGACTATGAAATATGACAAATGGATGTGAAAACAGCCTTCCTAAATGGAGAGCTAGAAGAAGAGGTATATATGATACAACCTGAAAGTTTCATATCCATAGATAAGTCTAAGATGTGCAAGCTTCAAAAGTCCATCTATGGACTTAAGCAGGCATCTCGGAGTTGGAACATGCATTTTGATAAAGTGATCAGAATGTATGGCTTCATTAAGAATGGAGAGGAACTCTACATATACAAATGGGTTAATAACTCTGTGATAGTATTTCTTATTTTGTATGTTGATGACATTCTCTTAATTGAAAATGACATCCCTGCATTACAGGGAATAAAAATTTAGTTGTCATCACAGTTCTCCATGAAAGACTTAGGAGAAGCATTCTTCATCCTTAGAATGAAGACTATAGAGATAGATCTAAAAGGTTGCTTGGATTATCTCAGTCGACGTACATTGATAATGTGCTGAAAAGGTTCCGCATGGAGAATTTCAAGAAAGGCTATCTTTCGATAGGCCAAAAAATTTTTTTCTCGAAGAGTGATTGTCCGACAACTCCTCAAGAGAGAGAGCATATGAGTAGAATTTCATATACTTTGGTAATGGAATCTATTATGTACGTCATGACATGTACGCAATTGGATGTGGCATACTCATTAGGAGTAGTGAGCAGATACCAGTCTGATCCAGGTGAGAATCACTGGAAGGTCGCAAAGACCATCCTTAAGTATTTGAGAAATATTAAGGATCAGTGGCTTATCTGTGGAGAATCTGACTTAAAACTTATGGGCTTTACAGACTCTAATTTTTAATCGGATCATAATGACAGCAAAAGCATATCAGGATATATTTATACCCTGAACGGTAGAATAATCTGCTAGAAAAATTTCAAGCAGCACACTGTGGCCGACTCGACTTATGAGGCAGAATATATCACGACATCCGATGCTGCGAAAAAAGCTATGTGGCTACAAGAGTTCATCAACGAGCTTAGAGTGGCATCCTCCCTTGATGGCCCCATCTTGTTGTACTGGATAGTACTGGTGTCATTGCTGAAGCGAAGGAATCGAAGTCACATCAACGGACCAAGCATATTTTACACCGCTACCACTCAGTTTGAGAGATCGTGGATCAAGGTGACATATAGCTTCAGAAGATTGACAGAATGGAGAACCTTGCTGACCTATTTACTAAAATCCTTGACGTCAAAGAGTTCGAAGACTACAAATTAAAGATGGGTATACATACTGCACCAATTGGCTTTAGTCCAAGTGAGAGTTGTTGAAAATTATGTCCAAAATCAATCGTCAGTCTATTGACGGTTATACATATTATTGTAATTGTATATGAATTATTGAATTAATAAATATTATTTGATTTTTTCATCATTATGTACATCTCATTTTGAACTTCTGTTATGTGATGAAGTCCTTAGGACTATTTGATTCGATATAGGAGGATATATCGTTTAGTCTTTAAATGAGTTCACGATCAAATGATATGCTATTACTAGGATGATAGACATATCAAGTGTAGGTCATTGTGTGCCATATAGATTAGTTGTCCTCTTAACAAGGAGCGTGAAGATGCTGGTATGGCATGCAGGTAAAATATAGGAGTACATTTCACTAAACGTGACTAACTCCGGAGCACTTTGCTGTCAAGAGTCACTTCGAAGGGATACAGGTATAAGTGTCCCTCCGACCTGAGATCATCACGATGACTTGCAAGCAACTCACTAATCTTTAGTGCCGAACTATCTAAATTTCTAATTCAGTGATGAAAGATTTTTGAACATAGTCAAGTACTTGTGAAGTCGGTGTGTGAGTCAAGATGGAATTGATCTCTCCGAATAAGTAAGAGTTAATGTATCAGTATGTTTCAATTCAGTAAAACCTTGGTCAAAGTAATCGATGTGATGGATTTTAAAAATTGAAATACAATATGGATGATCATATCAGGGTTGGCAGTTAAACCTTAGGTCACCTTGAGCATTTGGGTTAAAGGGATGAATTATACGATAACTATATTCAAATAGGTTCTTGAGTGTTGCTTAGCATACATTTGACCTATCCGGATGTTGGGTACCATTGCTAGATGATTACTTCGATTGGTACAGAAATCAGTTCCTATGCTACCGGCTTAGGTTTGAACATATGGGATCACACACATTAGAAGTTTCTCTCCGATCACTTGGCTAATTTGAAGAGTCCCAGTCAATGGCCCACTTGACGGGGACTATGCTGAAGAGTCCCACTGGACGAGGACTCTAGAGAAGAGTCCCACTAGACTTGGACTCAATCTTTAATGGAGGATTAATTAATGATTAGATCACTAATTAGCTCAATTTGATTGAGCATTAAAGTCTAAATCAAGTCTGATTGAATTTGATTCAATCAAGTCAAATCTGATTAGGTTATAAGATGACCTAATCGATAAGGAAGAAATGATCCTGATTTGATCAGAGCTATAGCTCAATTAATTTATTAATTTGATCAAATTTAATTAAGATGATAAGATCCTAATTAGATTAGGTTCACCATATTTTATTTGGATTTAATTAGATTGGATTTGAAAGAAATCAAATTGGTTGAACCCTAGAGTCCCAAATGAGTAGGACTCTATCCCTTGTGCCACCTAAATTATCTCATGTCTTTTCTCACAGCACAAAATTAATTTGTATATGAGAAAATCAAAAGGTAATCCTTCTTTTGTTACTCATTAAGGATAGAAATTGGTTCATTTTGATTTGAATTCAAATTAGTTTGAATTTCAACTTAAAATCTTATCCATATCCTTCCATATGTTGGCTGCTTTTGAAGGGGTCTATTGTGTATGGGAAAAGGAGGTCTTTTCAATTGATTTTCATATCTAATTTTTTTTGATAAGTTTCTCTTTAAGTTAGATAAGGGTGAGAAAAAATTAGAGTCAAATTGAAATTCAAAAGAGTTTTGATTGCAACAAACTCCAGCCCTTATCCTATTTTATCTGGTTTGTGCGACAACCATAAAAAGGCTATAATTTTGTGTGTCAAAAGAAGAGAACTCTTCACCATGAGATACCAGAGAGAAAGAGGATCAAAAATACTTCTTTGAGATGTGAGGATTGGGTGGGTTTCCTTCCTCCTTGGCATGAACAAAAGAGGAGACTGTTCTCCTCTTGGGTGAGAGACCTAGAACTGTTCTTGATTTTTAGGTGAGAGAAAAACCAAAGAAAAGAGAGTCTTAATCTAAATTTTCTCTACCATTCAGTATATTTCTCTAATCCATCTTCGACATCAAAAATATTTGAGATGATCGAAGAAGGAGATCAAGTCAGATCTGCCATCAGAAGCTGACTGCGTGAGCTAGTATTCCTATGGAGGGCTGATCGATCCGAAGGACTTCGTGTGGACCATCCATAGAGGCCGGACGTTTGTGCAGCTGCTTGACATCAGTGAGAGCTTCATACCATGTTTATCAGTAGTAGAGATCATTAACCTATGAAAAGGTGATGAGTTCTGAACTCTACCGACATAATCTAAAGGTTAGATCAAATTCAGGACATCGATGTGATTGATGCAGTTTTCTATTTTATTTTTAATTTTATATATAAATTTTTCATATCATAATCCTTAATGATAGTTTAGATCTAATCTAAGATATATTTAAAAGATTAAAATATTTAATCTTTTATTGTTCCGCTATAAAATTTTAAAAATACATGCTTTGAACTATCCATTTTTTCTTCATAATATGCACTTAGAGTCTAATGAAAAGGAAAAAACTGTAAGATCAAATTTGAGCAATTCAACATATCTTCCAAAGGTATATCAATATTTCTTTAGATTTTCTAGGTATATACTTTTGAACTTTTCAAGATTCTTTAGTTACCAGCATATTGATCAATTCAGTTAAGATGCTATAATATTTATTCATATAATAGTTTCATAAACTATTCGTATGAATAAGAAATTACAGGATCAAATCCATTAGCAATTTCTTATGCACGGTCATGTCGAGTTTTCAAGCTCTTCAATATCTTTGATCATTGATCATAGACAAACTACTCATTACGCATCTCATGCACTATGCGACTCTGATCATCTCACAACTATTGCAGATAAATCAGCATGTCATTGGCAATCTACATATCCTTATGCATATACTGAATTTCATCAACTATGAAGTTCAATTTATAGCACCTAACCTAATTATCAATGTTCAACCATTTATCAAGTATAGCTCATTGACAATGAATTAGACAAGCTGATGACATTGGATTAACCTGGTCAAGAACATAGCTTAATTTCTAAAAGCTAAGAATTATTCTTAGATTTCTGAGCCATAATATATAATTAATTTTGGTTAAGTGATTGATATCTAAGATTCGAGCTAAAGGATTAGAAGCTCACAGAATTGATCATAGAGAGTAAAGATTTAATTGATGATTATACTTGTAATAGTTTATTCTAGGGACTTTAAAAACAAACAAAAGTTCTCACTAATTTTTTGAGTCTCACACATTCCTTAGATGGAGAAACAAAATTCTAATACGATAAGTGATTCTAGTGGATGTTGTGGTTCCATCGATATACGGCACCTCACCTAACAGTTATTATGACATGTATATCAATGTTTAGACAACTCGTTGTCCAGATGCTTTTCTAAGCATATTGCAGCAACTGAAAAGAATATGTCCTATAAGCCAATCAAAATTTATATTTTGATAATTTTTCTTGTAATCTTTCACACTCATGTATTGACTCTTTATAAATAATAAAAAGATATTTTTCATCATATACTGCATCTTTCTTTTGTAATGATTATGATGAACTTCATAAATCAGGATAATGAATTTAAAGCTATGATGAGATCATACCTATAAGACCTAAAGTCCTAAAAACTCTAATTTAGAATATTCCTAATCATAGGAGCATTAAGTAGAGGATAATGTTTCGGATAGACTAGCACTTCTCATGTATACCTGATGGAGAGGATAGGTGATCTCATAAGCCACTTGTGTGAAATACTAATACAAGAAAGTGGGTACTCATTAGAGAATGAGTTCACTGAATTGATCTGACTTAAAAAATATCTTATGAAATTTACTTATCCATCAAAAGATGTTTTCTTATAGTGGGAGTTGTGCATGTAATCCTTTGACTTGAGACTATCATAGAACCTTGTATACATGAATCCATATTTTTGGTTCATACTCATTCATGACTTAGTCATGTACGGGGTGTTCTAGATATGACGGATTATATATAAAGGTTATGAATAGGTCAATATAGAATCGATCACTCCTGATAAGAGGAGATCGCATCCTACTTGTTCTGATCAATTGATGATTCAGAAAGTCTTTGATCAAAGCAGAATAAAAATTAGAAAGAGTTTCTAATATTTCATTAATCGAATCATCATTTAAGATTAAAAAAAATATGAATATAATATTAGATTTGATATCATTCCACATTCAGTCATATTCGGGGTGTAGAGAGATCGTAGGATCGAATTGCATAGTAACTTTTCACTGAAGAGTATTTGTGATATTTTTATTAAAATTTTATATCTTCTAAGTAGACATGATATATTGCTAGATGTTAATTTTATCTTGTGAGTTTAATCGAATTAAAGAGTTTAATTCGATCGCCAATTAGAAAGAGTTATAATTACTGAAATCAGATTAGCTTGATTGGATCTAGATTGGTTATATTAAATTCTAATCAAATCAGATCGACTTGCACTCGATTCTACTATTGGCTAGATGTGGAATTCAATGGGTCACACATAAAGAAAATTAATCAGAGATCTAATTAGATTAGATCATGTTTGCAAAATAGATATGCTAGCACATGTTGCAAAAACTAGCTCCTTGTTACGAACTGGGTTTGAAATTGATTCCAGATTGGGCTAATTAAAGCTAAAAAAATTCAAACTAATTTTGAATTTGAGTTGGGGTAGTCTTTGGCTACATATATCAAAAATTTAAAGCCATGAAACTAGGTCTCCACACATCAAAAATTTTTCTTGCATGTGGGTGCAGTTTGTGTGCACAGAAATAGGTTTCGCGTCCCATGAGATGGGATGCCCCTTCCTCGAGCTTATCCAATGTTTCATGGTGAAAATTTTTTTTAGTGATTTTTGACTTAATTTTGAGTGAAAATTTTTTTCTGAGATTAAAACACCTTTTGGTTTAATCGTGGAAATTGGTTGAATTTGAAAATCCTGCCAGTCTGATCCATATGCCTAACCAAGAGTCCAATTTGTGAAGGACTCTAATCCAAGTGTCATGCCACATTTTAATTTCAAATTTTTTTCACGCCATCAACAAGTTAGTGTCTTCATTTTGGTCTATTAGATGGCCAAAAGTCATTGATGGGTGGTGGAGAAAAATTACTCCATGGGAAGCTGCATGATGCATCAAAGAATCATCGAGAAAAATATTTCGAAGAGTCCTTCTGCGTGAAGCATCTCTTGAACTTTTTCTCGATGATTGCCATGTGCCAAAATCTTTCAGATGGATGTGAGAATTCATCAGGAGGTGTGAGATTTTTTGATGGATGCGAGATGACGCATGGAGGGAATGTGAGATGGCACATAGAGGGGGCGCGAATCATTCCCGAAGGCACCCCATCGCTAATTATTTAAAGGGGGCTGCATTGGAGATTTGATTCGTTCAGAAATTTGCTCCTATCTCTTCTTTCTTACACACTCTCCCTATTATCCAATTAGTCTTTTCCTTCTCCTGTTAGAATAAGTCCAAAAATAGTAAGGACAAGTCTGATTTTAGGACAAGAGCCTAGGAAGAGAATTAAGGAAGATAAGGAGAGAAGAAAGATAGGGATAGGAAGGCTAGGAGAAGAGAAAGAGAGTCTTGAGGTCCTGGTGCCCAAGAAAATTATCATAGTGAGAATTTTGAAGAAAGAATCATCTCAAGGAGTTGGTATCCTGGTCATAGTCCTGTGTGGATCACCATTGGAGGGCGAACACTTGGATGCCTGGTGGAGGTTCTGCCGGAATTTGGATTAAGCGCTGTAGGTATTCTTCTATAGCTTGAATTTAATTTTGAATATATATTATATATGATTGTTAATTATTAAGGAGATACTGATTTATGAATTTAATATTTAAGATTTCATAATTTAAATTTTGAAATCTATTATGCTTCTGCTGTGCATGTCCACCCTGAAACCCTACAGCAACTTGATCTTTAGTCTTGTGGCCTCACCCAACAGTTATTGATATATTTCTTAGTTAAGTCCGACCCACCATTCACCAGCGAGTGCAAAGCTATCATTAGATCCCTTACCTAACAGTTATTGGGCTCAATCCTATCTTTACCTCGGGGCATCTAATGCCAATAGAATAGTTGTGCCTTCCCAATGCAATCGAACCACTATAACCAGTCGAGAACGATCAACGTCGGAAAAGGCACCCACATCTCTATAATGGTGGAAGACCAGTAAACTTAATATTTAGTGAGGAGATTTAAGTTTAGATCTCTTCTAATTAGTCACATACATCTGATGTAATGACTAATCTGGTTTGGGTTAGCATATTTCATATCTGACCAACCTAATCGGCATAGGTGAACTTGAGTCAATAAGTAACCTAAAACAATACATAATCTCCCTAGATGGTCAGATAAGTGAAGATGAGTGAAGATCCCCTCAATGCTTTCCTTAGACATTAACAAATCGATCAGATCAGATAATGAAACCAATTAAAGAACCACCATCTAAGACTTGCCTTAGATACCAAATTGGTTGATTAAAATCAATTAGGTTAACCTATAGACCCGAGCTCGAATCACTGAGCCAAATTCGATCTTGACTTAATCAATTTACATCAAATATGAATCAATTTGACTAACTACAACTAAATTCAATTTTGAGCCCCTTTGACCTAATCCCAATCAATTCTTGATTAGATTTGATCAACTGCTCAAAATTGAAAAGGATTCTAACCTGATTTAATCAATGACCCTAGTTGTAGTTTTGTCTCTAAACTTAATTTGTTCAACCTATACCCAAATTCTATATTTTATGCATTAAAATTTGGATCTTAAATTCATAATTTTAGATCTTATAATTTTGAATCTTAATTCTCAATTAAATACATTATGTACATGGATTTAAGTTTAGATCTCGAAACAATTCAGATATAAATAATTTATATTATATCTCATACATTTTTACTATCTGTAGAATCGAGTCGACTCATCCTGATATACGAATCAACTTATCATAGTGAGTCGACACAATAATGAGACAAATAGAAATTTGTAGACCTAACCTGCATAATTGAGTTGGTTCATCAGCAAATGAGCAACCTACCAGGGTCTTGAGTTTACTCCAACAAAATAAGTCAACTCATCAAGCACTTGAGTCGATCCAATTGAGAATTGCATCGACTCTACAGGCATGTCAGTCACAGCTTCATATTTTCATGCAAATAGAACCTAGGGTTTTGGATCTAGAGTTTTACAAAAATTAAGTTTTAGATCGTATATCAAAACAATATATCATATATAATATTTAGCAATCTAAAATATATAAAAATACATGCATAATTAGATTTAAATCTAAAAAATATAATACATATAATTTTTTATTTACTGTTCATCTTCATGAAAAATATCACTGTCAGCACCTGTTGGGAATAGTGTCCCAAAGTCAATCGTCAGCCTATTGACGGTTGTGCTCCTTTTTGTATTAGTACATGAATTATAAATAAATAAAAGTTATTTTGGTATTTTTTCATCATAAATGTTTCATCTTCTAATGAACTCCTGTGTTGTGGTGAAGTCCTTAGGACTATTTAGACTCGATAAAGGAGGATTTGTCGCTTAGTCCTTAAACATGTTCGCGACCAAATGATACGTTGTTACCAAAGATGACAACGTTTATCGAGCATAGGTCGTTGTGTGCCATATGGGTTGGTTGTCCTCATAACCAAAGAGTGTGGAGACACTGGTATGGCATACAGGTGAGATGTAATGGTACATCTGCACTGAACGTGACCAACTCCGGAGCTATTTTTGCTGTCAAGATTTGCTCCGATGGGATATGGGTATAAATGTCCCTCCGACCTGAGACCGCCACGGTGACTTGCAAGCAACTCACTGCACTTAGGCACTGGACTACCTGAATTTCTAATTCAGTGACGGAAGGTTGCTGGGTGTAGTCAAGTACTTGACTTGTCGGTGCGTGTGTCAAGATGGGATTGACCACTCCAGTTTAGGAGCTGTGTATAGTCGTGTTTCAATTTAGCAAAATCTTGGCCAGGGTAGTCCTAGTGAGGAGTCACAGGACTAATTGAATTGAGCATGATTCGGATGATATCATCAGGGTTGACAGTTTAACCCTGAGTCATCCTAAACACAGGGGTCAAAAGGGATGAATTATACGGTAACCATATTTACGTAGGTTCTGAATATTGCGATTGCGATTATTCGACCTATCCGGTCGTCGGGTACCATTGCTAGATGGTCACTTCGATTAGTACAGAAATTGGTTCCTGTGCTACCGCTTAAGTTCGAACCTGCGGGGTCACACACATTAGAGGTTCCTTTCTGATCTGATGGCTGATTATGAGTCTTATCTATCTGGGACTCTATGATTGAGAATTAGGATTCTCTAATCATGAGTTCCACACATTTTGGGTACCGAGGTCAAAATTTTGAATTTCAAATTTTGAATTTGAAATTTGAACTCTTTGATCAGGGTTTCATATCGATGGTCTTTGATGCCTGATTGCCCATCGGATTTGGACTCAATATTTATGAGAAGTTTAATTAGTGATTTAATCACTAATTAACTCAATTTGATTGAGTAATTATTTTTGGATCAAGTCCAATTGAATTGGATTCAGTTTGGATTGACCCGATTAGGTTAAATGTTGACCTAATCGCTAAGGTGGTTTAGTCCCTGATTTGATCAGGGGTTAGGTTTAGTTAATTCCTAATTTGATTAGGATTTTATTGAGCCTAATTAAGCCTAATTATGTTGGGTTTAATCTAGTCTAATTATGCTTAACCTATTTTAAACTAGGTTGGCTCAATTTGAATCAAACCACCTTGTTTTAAATTCCCTGCGACACCCAACTTCCTTGCACCCATTTAAATTCACGAGAAGAAACTTCTCATGAAATTTTTCTCATGCAAAACCCTTCCCCACGCCCTCATTTGTGTACCATATGGATGGATAAAATAATTAGTTAGCCATTCAAATTCAAAGCATGTTTGAATTTGAATGGATAACTTATCACTTGCCCTTTCATCCTTATCCATTTTGTGCGCCACATTACTTATACGAGAAAAGGTTTCTTGTGAAACATTTTCCATGCACAAAGAGCCACGCCCCTTCTCTTCTCACGCCCAAAAGGATAGGGATAAGTTGGTTTTCATTTGAATTCAAATTTGATTTGAATTCAAATGTGTAACCTCTTGTCTTTATCCTCTCACGCGGATAAGACACGTTCGATGTTGTTTTAAAAAGAGGA
The DNA here is from genome assembly GCF_000442705.2 of Elaeis guineensis. Lineage (NCBI taxonomy): Eukaryota > Viridiplantae > Streptophyta > Magnoliopsida > Arecales > Arecaceae > Elaeis > Elaeis guineensis. The sequence continues at coordinate 27,626,677 of NC_026003.2, read as the reverse complement.
GAAAGGTGGGACGTGCGTAAAAATTTTAGGAGAGAAACTTTGGGGTGTGAGGAAGGCTTCTGCGTAAGGTGAAGGTCCAAAACCTTTCGAGAGAAAAAGAAAGAAAAGAGAGAAAATTGGGTGCAGGGTTTTTGGTGTGTACCCTAGGGTTTCTACCTAGGGTTCGAAAGTGAGATTGGTGTGCCACGAGTGTCGTGAGTCCACCAAATTTTAGAGAGAGATCCATCAGCCTCTCAAGCAACTGTGCAGACAATCCGAAGCATCCGAGAAGTCGACACACATCGATCGAAGGAGTTCGATCAACATCTGCCATCAAAAGGGTGAAATCACGAACTAGCATTCGTGAGGAGCTGATCAGACGGGAGCTTCGTGTGGATGATCCGTAGAGGCCAGATATTTATGTGGCTACGACGTGACGATCAGAGCCCTCCGACGGTGATCAGATTGCGATGATCGACTACCCGCAAAAGGTGATGTGTTCTGAACATAGTACTGTAAAACGTTTACTGATTCAAATTTGAATTTCAAATTTAAATGCATGCTGTTGTATCATATTTAGATCCTAGTGTAGGGTTAATTAATATTAATTAATGAGATTAATTAATAATTTCGCTGTAAAATAATAATTTTGAAAAAGTTTTAAAATTACCATTTTGCCCCTGCACTAAATTTTTGCTTCAATTGGTATCAGAGCATGGTTCTAGAATATGATATACATATGCATGCATAGATTAAGGTGTAATCTATAAGTTTAAATTTGAAATTCAAAATTCAAAATTGAAATTCAAAAAGATTTGAAATTTGAAATTTGTTAGAAGTTTCAAATTTGAAATTCAAAATTTGAAATTTGGTTGAAATCTCAAATTTAAAATTTAAAATTTAAAATTTGAAATTTGAAATTTGAAATTCAAAATTCAAAATTTGAAATTTGAAATTTGGTTGTAATCTCAAATTTGAAATTTGAAATTTGAAATTTGAAATTCAAAATTCAAAATTTAAAATTCAAAGATTGGAAATTCAAAATTTAAAATTTGGTTGAAATCTCAAATTTGAAATTTAAAATTTAAAATTTGAAATTTGAAATTTGAAATTTGAAATTTAAAATTTGAAATTTGAAATTTGAAATTTGAAATTCAAAATTTAAATTTTAAAATTAGTATATTTAGATATACTTGATCGAAGTAGCAAGTAATCTAATTGGGTTGGTTGCCATGGCCGTCCGGTCATAGGAGAAAAGTAGGGTTTAAAGGCCCTCTCTTCCCATTCGATAGGGTCTCCTATGGCGGTAAGGGTGCCGATGCAATTATATCCCATGCCGATGAAGCAGTGAAAGGACTTAATTAAAAAATTTATCATGAATGTGTTAGATTAGATCTAAAAGAAAATTTATGATTTATTTTGAGTTATTTTCTGTTATGAAATGAGCAATAGAATTGCTGTATATGAAATGTGCTGACCCGTTTGTGAAATGAGTTAACACATTTGGTGAATAGAAAATAAAATCTTTCAAATTTGAAAATTATTTTCAAAATACCAAACCCTGACCCATCAGCCCAAGTACTTAATTAAAAGAATTAAGTGTTGTCTAGTAGGTCTAGAATTGTGAATTAAGACCTAAGATAATTGCATAAACTTGTGGGTCAATGGGTTAGATGAATTAGGTCCATAATTGGGTTAGACCTAAGGTTAGTTTAAAAAATGGACTAAATGGAGTAATTGGTCAAATCTAATCAAAAGTTGAATTAGATTAGGTCAAGGATACTCTAGATTCAACTTCAATAGTTGTAGTTGAATGGGTCCATGTCTTTAACTAGACCAAGATGGACTTAATTCATGGCTATGCGGTGGAGCCCTATTTACTAAGTTGATCAAAATTAAAACTAATGAACCGATTGGTGTCTAAGGTAAGTTCGGAAGTTTTGACCAGTGGTTCTTAAGCGGGAGCTACTCGCATTGATTCGATTATTGACGAGTTAATGGCAAATTTTCATCATTGATCTCACTTACCTGGCCAATCTGGTAAGTTAGATTTTGATTAGATCACTTGGTGATTAGAGCTCACCCATGTCATTAGGTAAATCAGTGTGACTGATTTAGGTGCTCCTAATGCCAGCTTTAATTAAATCCTTTTTTAATCTGACTTGGTGAAGTCAGTGGGAGGATTGAAATTGGCTGGATGATTTCTTCTCTACTATTCTTTAATAAAATCCTCAAAATTATTAGGTCCCTAAAATGATTAAGTTATAATGATAACTAAGTCATGGCCTCCCATTAAGTGAGTGATAATGAGTCCATTAGTTCAATGATCATTGGAGGCCCAAAGGCTTGGTGCTCATTGGCTAATGGAATTATTATTCATAATATGATAATTTGATTGAGTCTTTCTGATGGTGGTTAGGTTGGCCGGCCAAAGTCGGGCCTGATCATTTATTGGTTCGATTCACTAAATTAAGTCATGTTAATGGTTGGACCTAACCAGATCTTTTCAGTGGAGGCCAAAGCCTACTGATTAGGTTCTGGGGCAAAATCAATTACTAGAAGTTGTTTAGAGAAACAACTGGTTAAGAACCTACCCATAGATGCACATGGGTTGACCAACCAAAGTTGGGCTCGTGTGTAGTCTGTGTGGATTCTAGTACCCATTAAGGAATTAAAGTAATTCCTCGAATTGGAGGATGAGGCTATCAGTTCGTAAAAAATATTGGAAAAAACTTTAGACTAAAATCCAAGTCTTTAGTATTAATTTATGTACTAATAGAGGTCTCGTTTTCTTTTAAGCAGCTATGGCCACTACCCTGTCGCTCCGATCATTATTAGATAATGACAAGTTCATGGGACCCAATTTCGATAGCTGGTATCGAAAATTGAAAATCGTCCTTGAGCATGAGCGGATCCTTTATGTAGTAACGGATCCAGCACCTGAGGAGCCAGCTCCGAACGCTAGTAAGGCGATCCGAGATACTTACTTGAAGTGGCTCAATGACCGCACCACCGTTCGATGTATTATGCTGGCAGCAATGAATGACGAGTTCAGCCGAAGGTTTGAGAACGCCCAGCCACAGGAGATGCTTCAAATGTTGAACGACTCCTTTGGCACGTCTGACGATGTTGAAAGGCACAAAACTAGTTGTGCCATTTTCAATGCTCGGATGAGGGATGGGGCCTCAGTCACTGATCATGTACTGTACATGATCGAGATGATTGAGCGCCTAAGCAAATTGGGCTTTCCTCTGCACGAGCAGCTCGGTAAGGATGCGATCCTTAATTCCTTGCCCAAGTCTTTCCTCCCATTCCTTACTCATTTTCGAATGACAAAGCCTGCAGTAAACTACCACGAATTGTTGGGGTTGCTGCAGAACTTTGAGAAGGATCACCAACTCCATAAGGAGTCGGTGAATGTAGTGGGAGGGTCTTCTTCTCGTCGTCAACCCTTTGGGAAGGGGAAGAAGAACAAGAAGAAGAAAAATAAGAAGGTGCAATCTCATGCTGGGACAGTAGCACGGGGTCAGACCAAGAAGCGCAAGCATGATCAGAGCCAGGCGGAGTACTTCTTTTGCAAGAAGCATGGGCATTGGAAGAGGAACTATCCTCAATACATTGCCTCCCTGGACCCGAACAGGCCAAAGAAGAAGCAAGGTAATTATATGATAACTCCTTGCAACTTTTGATTTGTGATACTACTGTCTGGGTATTGGATACCAGAAGCCCTTATCATATTTGTAATTCGATGCAGGGTCTGCAGGTCAGTAGGAGATTTGATGAAGGCGAGAGGTTCCTGAATGTTGGAGATGGAAGCAAAGTTCCAGTTCTAGCTTTAGGAATCATGAGTCTTGTAATCAATTCTCGTAATGTAATTCTGAGTGAATGTCACTATTGTCCAAGTTTTTTATTAAATATTATTTTTGTAGGCCTTTTGGCCATGTACGGTTATGATTTTTTAATAAAAAGAAATATTTGCAATATCATTTTGAATGGTGTTACAATATTTGTTGGACAATTAAATAATGGAATTTACTTACTATCACAGCCTGTTAATGTGGTTCAAAAATTCGGTAAACGCTCTAGAATAGATAATGTGTCAGAAGTCTACCTTTGGCACTGTAGGCTAGGTCATATCAATAAGAACAGGATAAACAGGTTGGCTCAAGAAGGAATTCTTGAAGTTAGTGATTGTGAATCACTTCCAACCTATGAGTCCTGTCTTCTTGGGAAGATGACTAAGTCACCTTTTACTGAAAAGATGAGCGAGCCAGTGAACTCTTAGGTCTGGTACATTCTGATGTATGTGGACCCATGAGCTCAAGTGCAAGAGGTGGATTTTTCTACTTCATAACCTTCACAGACGACCTATCTAGGTATGGATATGTCTATTTAATGAAGCATAAGTCGGAATCATTTGAAATGTTCAAACTATTCCGAAATGAGGTAGAAAAATAAATTGAGAAGTGTATTAAAACTCTTCGATCTGATCGAGGAGGTGAATACCTTTCCAATGAGTTTCTGACGTATCTAAGGGAGAATGGATTCTCTCTCAGTGGACTTCTCCTGGAACACCACAGCATAATGGTGTGTCTGAAAGGAGGAATCGGACCCTGTTAGACATGGTTCGATCCATGATGGGGTTTGCTGGTCTGCCGATCTTTCTCTGGGGATATGCGCTCGAATCGGCTTGTTACCTTCTAAATAGAGTTTCGAGTAAGTCTGTAGCCAAAATGCCATATGAGATATGGATAGGACGTAAGCCAGTACTCTCGCACCTTAGGGTTTGGGGGTGTCCTGCTTATGTTAAACGTTTAATTACAGACAAGCTTGGACCTAGGTCTGACAAGTGTAATTTTATAGGATACCCAAAAGAGACCAAAGGGTATTATTTCTACCTTGCTGATGAGCAAAAGGTGTTTGTCAGCCTTAAGGCAATCTTTTTAGAAAAGGAGTTCCTTAGTGAAGGAACTGTTGCCTCTAAAGTCGAACTTGACGAAGTTCGACAGGTGAAAAAACCGACACATGTTACTGAACCTGAACCGGATTTGATTAGATCAGATCCGGAGCCCATTGATTATGCACCCTTAAGGCGGTCTGGTAGAGTACCACATCAACCGGACAGATACTATGGTTTCTTGGTCCGGGATGGTGATCCTGTCGAACTTGATAAAAATGATGAGGATTCGATCACCTACATGGATGCAATGCAGAGACCTGACTCTGAGAAATGGCTAGAGGCTATGAAATCTGAAATGGAGTCCATGAAGGTCAACGATGTGTGGACATTGGTTGACCCACCCGAAGGAGTAAAACCCATAGGGTGTAAGTGGGTCTTCAAAAGGAAGAGGGGCGCAGACGGAAAGGTGGAGACCTATAAAGCCCGTCTGGTTGCCAAGGGATATCGTCAACATTATGGTATAGACTATGACGAGACGTTTTCTCCTGTGGCAATGCTCAAATCCATTCGGATTATGCTTGCGATAGCTGCCCATCTGGACTATGAAATCTGGCAAATGGATGTGAAGACAGCTTTCCTAAACGGAGAGCTGGACGAAGAGGTGTATATGATACAACCTGAAGGGTTCACATCCACAGATGAGTCTAAGGTGTGCAAGCTACAGAGGTCCATTTATGGACTTAAGCAGGCATCTCGGAGTTGGAACATACGTTTTGATAGGACGATCAAAACGTATGGCTTCGTTAAGAACGGAGAAGAGCCCTGCATTTATAAGTGGGCTAATGGTCCAGTAGTAGTATTTCTTGTATTGTATGTGGATGACATTCTCTTAATCGGAATGATGTCCCTGCATTACAGGGAATAAAGATTTGGCTATCTCACAGTTCTCCATGAAGGATATGGGAGAAGCTTCCTACATCCTAGGGATGAGGATCTATAGGGATAGATCCAAAAGTTGCTTGGCTTATTTCAGTCCACGTACATTGATACTATGCTGAAAAGGTTCAGCATGGAAAATTTTAAGAAAGGCTATCTACCGATAGGCCATGGAATTTCTCTCTCGAAGAGGGATTGTTCGACAACACCTCAAGAGAGAGAGCGTATGGGTAGGATTCCATATGCTTCGGCAGTGGGATCTATCATGTACGCCATGACATGTACACGACCAGATGTAGCATACTCACTAGGGGTAGTGAGTAGATACCAATCTGATCCAGGAGAGAATCACTGGAAGGTTGTTAAAACCATCCTGAAGTATTTAAGAAATACTAAGGACCAGTGGATTATATATGGTGAATCGGACTTGAGACTTATAGGGTTTACAGACTCTAGTTTCCAGTCTGATCGCGATGATAGCAAGAGTGTGTCAGGATTTATTTTTATCCTTAATGGTGGGGCTGTCTGCTGGAAGAGTTCCAAGCAGCACACTGTGGCTGATTCAGTATGCGAGGCAGAGTATATTGCTGCATCAGATGCTGCCAAAGAAGCGGTGTGGCTGAGAAAATTCATCACCGAGCTCGGAGTAGCACCCTCCCTTGTTGGTCCAGTTCTGCTCTACTGCGACAGCTCTGGAGCCATTGCTCAGGCGAAGGAACCAAAGGCACACCAGCGGACGAAGCATATTCTGCGCCGCTACCATCTCATCCGGGAGATCGTGGATTGAGGTGACGTTGACCTTCAGAAGATCTATGAGAAGGAGAACCTGACCGACCCATTCACTAAAGTCATTGCGGTGAAGGAGTTCAACGACTACAAATCGAAGATGGGTATTAGATACTGCACCGATAGGCTTTAGGCCAAGTGGGAGATTGTTGGGAATAGTGTCCCAAAGCCAATCGTCAGCCTGTTGACGGTTGTGCTCCTTTTTGTATTAGTACATGAATTATAAATAAATAAAATTATTTTGGTATTTTTTCATCACAAATGTTTCATCTTCTAATGAACTCCTGTGTTGTGGTGAAGTCCTTAGGACTATTTAGACTCGACAAAGAGGATTTATCGCTTAGTCCTTAAACATGTTCGCGACCAAATGATACGTTGTTACCAAGGACGACAACGTTTATCGAGCATAGGTCGTTGTGTGCCATATGGGTTGGTTGTTCTCATAACCAAAGAGTGTGGAGACACTGGTATGGCATACAGGTGAGATGTAATGGTACATCTGCACTGAACGTGACCAACTCCGAAGCTATTTCTGCTGTCAAGATTTGCTCCGATGGGATATGGGTATAAATGTCCCTCCGACCTGAGACCGCCACGGTGACTTGCAAGCAACTCACTGCACTTAGACACTGGACTACCTGAATTTTAATTCAGTGACGGAAGGCTGCTGGGTGTAGTCAAGTACTTGACTTGTCGGTGCGTGTGTCAAGATGGGATTGACCACTCCAGTTTAGGAGCTGTGTACAGTCGTGTTTCAATTTAACAAAACCTTGGCCAGGGTAGTCCTAGTGAGGAGTCACAGGACTAATTGAATTGAGCACGATTCGGATGATATCATCAGGGTTGACAGTTTAACCTTGAGTCGTCCTAAACACAGGGGTCAAAAGGGATGAATTATACGGTAACATATTCATGTAGGTTCTGAATATTGCGATTGCGATTATTCGACCTATCCGTCGTCAGGTATCATTGCTAGATGGTCACTTCGATTAGTACAGAAATTGGTTCCTGTGCTGTCGGCTTAGGTTCGAACCTGCGGGGTCACACACATTAGAGGTTCCTTTCTGATCTGATGGCTGATTATGAGTCTTATCTATCTGGACTCTATGATGAGAATTAGGATTCTCTAATCATGAGTTCCACACATTTTGGGTACCGGGGTCAAAATTTTGAATTTCAAATTTTGAATTTGAAATTTGAACTCTTTGATCAGGGTTTCATATCGATGGTCTCTGATGCCTGATTGCCCATCGAATTTGGACTCAATATTTATGAGAGGTTTAATTAGTAATTTAATCACTAATTAACTCAATTTGATTGAGTAATTATTTTGGATCAAGTCCAATTGAATTGGATTCAGTTTGGATTGACCCGATTAGGTTAAATGTTGACCTAATCGCTAAGGTGGTTTAGTCCCTGATTTGATCAGGGGTTAGGTTTAGTTAATTTTGATTTGATTAGATTTTATTGAGCCTAATTAAGCCTAATTATTTGGGTTTAATCTGGTCTAATTGTGCTTAACCTATTTTAAACTAGGTTGGCTCAATTTAAATCAAACCACCTTGTTTTAAATTCCCTGCGACACCCAACTTCCTTGCACCCATTTGAATTCAGAGAAGAAACTTCTCGTGAAATTTTTCTCATGCAAAACCCTTCCCCAGCCCTCATTTGTGCACCATATGGATGGATAAAATAATTAGTTAGCCATTCAAATTCAAAGCATGTTTGAATTTGAATGGATAACTTATCACTTGCCCTTTCATCCTTATCCATTTTGTGCGCCACATTACTTATATGAGAAAAGGTTTCTCGTGAAACATTTTTCATGCACAAAGAGCCACGCCCCTTCTCTTCTCATGCCCGAAGGATAGGGATAAGTTGGTTTTCGTTTGAATTCAAATTTGATTTGAATTCAAATGTGTAACCTCTTGTCTTTATCCTCTCACGCGGATAAGACACGTTCGACGTTGTTTTAAAAAGAGGAGAAAGGTGGACGTGCGTAAAAATTTTAGGAGAGAAACTTTGGGCGTGAGGAAGGCTTCTGCACAGGTGAAGGTCCAAAACCTTCCGAGAGAAAAAGAAAGAAAGAGAGAAAATTGGGGCAGGGTTTTTGGTGTGTACCCTAGGGTTTCTACCTAGGGTTCGAGAAGTGAGATTGGTGTGCCACGAGTGTCGTGAGTCCACCAAATTTCAGGGAGAGATCCATCAGCCTCTCAAGCAACTGTGTAGATGATCCAGAGCATCCAAAAGTCAGAACACATCGATCGAAGGAGTTGATCAACATCTGCCATCAAAAGGGTGAAATCACGAACTAGCATTCGTGAGGAGCTGATCAGACGGGAGCTTCGTGTGGACGATCCATAGAGGCAGACATTTGTGTGGCTGCGACGTGATGATCAGAGCCCCCGATGGTGATCAGATTACGGTGATCGACTATCCGCAAAAAGGTGATGTATTCTGAACACAGTACTATAAAACGTTTACTGATTCAAATTTGAATTTCAAATTTAAATGCATGCTTGTATCATATTTAGATCCTAGTGTGGTTAATTTAGAATTAATTAATAATTATGTAATAATAATTTTGAAAAACTTAAAATAGTAATTTTGAAAAAGTTTTAAAAT